>NC_090807.1:31887625-32195625 GCF_036512215.1 Solanum lycopersicum | reverse complement strand
GAAAAAAACAGTTTTGACACCATAGGCAATAATTATACCACAGAGAAGTACCTTCATCTTAAAGGGACTAGAACAAAGTTCAGGGGAGCAAGCTCTTTGTGTCCAGTCAAACATCTCACTGTCAAAAAGATCTGCTCCATTTGCTGCATCATAGGGTCCACTCTGTATAGCGAAAAAGTGGGAAAATCAATGAAATTTCTTCAAATCAAATACATACAGAAAGTGTCAACATGAATAAGATCACCAATAAGCTTGACTCTGGATCATAAAACATGAAAGCTAAGTGGAAGGGTAGGAAAAGAGAATAACCAAAAACCTGATTAAAGGGTTTCTATAGTAATATTTTATGTACAGGAAGTTAGTTTGAAAAATAAATATCAAACGATAAGAATGATGCAGACTGGGAAGCAACCTCTCTTCCTCATCCAACAGAAAATGGATAAAGAAAGATCAAAAAAGCAATATAGGAGGACTCAGAAAATCAAATTGTAGAATAGAAACCTATCCTGCCAACACATCAGGCCAAACAATCAAGTCTTGCTAATTTTCCAGTTTAGGGTATACTTCATTCTGGAGGGGAAGCAGTTATAAGTTGGATACTATGGTACTTACTTTTGGAGTCATTTCGCAGTGAACCTCATCATCCAAGTCTTTCATATCGCTGAAGGATGGAAAAGCTGGAGGAGTATCCATGATAACGTCCCCATCTGTTTGCTGACTTGATTTATCTACATCCTCTTCTCTCAGCCAGAAGAATGGAGATAGCACAGGTTCTCCTTTTTCATTTAGCATAGACCTATCTCTCTCAATTACCAATGGTTTCTGAACTTCATCGGTGATGGATTTGCCATTTCCATCAACTAACTTTGTAGGTGGTGGAGTCTCTGAAGGTGGATATTGTGGCACCTGTACTCTCTTCTTTGTTGGAAAAGAAGGTCTAATAAGATTTGATCCGGAAATTTTTTTGTTGCACCCTGAAGATCTTTTTGATCCTTTCCCTCTTTTTCTTTTCTGATTGTCTGTCGCTGGAGCTTCTGTTACAGTTTTAGGTGTCTCTTGGAATCCACAAACTTTTTCGCCATTAGATCGAGTGTTTTCCCCTGTATGAATGATAAAGATGCCCCACGCCAAAATTAGTTACAGAAGTGATAATAACTATGGCTGTTGGCCAAGCCAATTTAGCTTCTCCAGAACCATAATTTTGATCAAAACAAATACATTTGTATTATTTTCAAAAACTAAACAATGAAGATCAGATGCAAAGCAGAGCTTCTGGCATCCATATCATTAAATGCTCTACATGAATAACAAATATGATGTCTTTAATGAGGTTGATTATTGACAACATCAAATTAACTTGATGAGAACTATCTAAAAACTCCTGAATGTCAATTGTTTCAATTAGAAATACAGAAAAACAAAAGCATGCAAGTTTTAAAATGAAAGACATGCCTGTTCAAGCATGGATTAGCACATCAAACAATCGATTCCAAACACCCTTGTTGAACAACTGCCCATGATGATAGTAGGAATATTTATACATACAATGCTTCACAAGATTGAGGAATGACAACTAATTGAATATTACCTGGTAATTTTGTGGAAGGATTGGATTGAGTGAGAAACATATTGACTCCTGAAGCAATTTCCATGTTCTTATAGATGCTCACCAAGTTATCCATGTGGAGAGCAGGTCGGATTTCTGTAGCACGAAATATTATAGAAGTTAAACAAGGAAAGAAGAAAGAGTTAAAAATAATCTGTACAGTAAAATCAACAATGAAAACATTACTCTTGAATTAAGTTTTTGTGTAACTGGACATATAAGCTTAAGCAAATAGAACTGTAATGACTAAACAAACATGCAAAACGGGGAAACTGGCTTTTCAATCACACATTATGAGCAAATTAGAATGTTCTTTAATTGAAAAGAGCAGCACTACTGATTGATCACCCCTGCTAGCACCTCAACATTGATTATTCTGTTAAGTATATATAAACACTCATCATACCATACAACTGCTGAGCTGATTACCATTATAGCAATGTACAGAGTCTTCAATTTTTAGGCAATTTTATTGATTGTAACACAAATGCTTCTATAAATTCAAACCCTAAAATACCAAAATTTGATAAAGCAGTAGGGAAAAAAAACAAACCTCTGCGATGAAATGGAACTTTGCACACCGGACAATTGGATCCAGATTTCATACCAGTTTGAATACATAAACTGCGAAAAAGGGAAAATCAAATTATCCAAATTCCCAATAAAAAAAAACATAAATAAACATTTTGTCATGGACTTCACTTACTTGCAAAATACATGATTACATGTAAGTGAAACAGCAGAATTGAACAGACTCAAGCTGTGAACATAGACCAAAACGAAAAAGAAACATTAAGATTATACAAAATCAAAATTTTAAATGAAATTGAAAAAAATATATAAACAATGAACTGTACCAAATGGGGCATTTGAGCTCTCTTCCCATTCTTTCAAGGTGCGAAATATCTGCCATTATCTACAAAGAATGTGACTTGTGAGAGAAGCTGAATTGTGAGTGAGATGTGAATAACAGTAAATGTTAACAGCGAAGGTGTTCTATATTTTTGAGGGGGAATTATTTGAAATTTTAGTGAAAGCGCGCTTATTCTCTCCCGCCACAACATCTGCAATTTTTGCCCTCATTCCTTTTGGGGGCGTCCGACCTAATCCTAATTTTTGTTTTATTCTTTAAATTAGGTAATATGTTTGGGTTTTGTGCCGTTATAAATAATAATGAAAAAATTATATATAATAGCAACTATAAGTCAAATTAAATGGTATAAATATACATTGATTTAATTGTATCCTGTAGCAAACTATAGTTATTTCCACCACTCTCCTTGGTAGAATCTCGTTCACCACTCTCTGCTTGCCTCTCTCGCTTTTTATACAAACACAAATGTATAAAATGTCTTTGTGTTTGTATAAAGCGAGAGAAAATTATATAAATACATATATTTTCGTTCCCCTCTCTCCCCTCTCTCAGATCTCGCTCGCCACTCTCCCTAATCTCACTCGCTTCTCTCGCTTATACAAACAGAAACGAAGTGTATAATTTCAGTTTTGTTTCTATGAAGCGAGAGAAATTGTATATACACAGACAAATACATATTTTGGTCCTATACACTTACAATTATACAATAAAAATACTCCTTTTCTAGTTTCTTTTGTCTTTCTCTCTTTCTCATTTTATACAAATTCAAATTGTATATAATTTCTCTCTTTCTCGTTTTATACAATTCGTTTCAATTGTATCCCTGCCCAAGTCTCTTTTGCCTTTCTCTCTTTCTCATTTTATACAAATTCAAATTGTAAATAATCGTCCTATACACTTATGATTATACAATACAAATATTTCTCTATTGAGTCTCTTTTGTCTTTCTCTCTTTCTCATATATATAAATTCAAATTGTATATAATTTCTCTTTTTCTCGTTTTATACAATTCTTTTTATACCATTCGCTTCAATGGTATATGTATAGCGAATTATACATATATATGTTTGCTATGGAACGCAATTATGCAAACTTTGTTATAACATACAAATATGAATTTTGTATTTTCTATATGTGAAAGTTCCCCAATAATAATTGCATTAAACTTGCAAATAATTTTTTTTCTAATATATCTATACATTAAAAATAATAGAAAAATTGGTTCATAAAAAAATATTAGCAATATTTCGACATGAATTCGATTACTTATTATTATCACATAACTCAAAAACCTCTAATGAATGAAGTACTCACGAAATAATAAATCACTGTTTTTTTAATCAATATTAAGAATGTGTTTGGTATGAAGAAAAACATGTTCTCGAAAATGTTTTCCAATTTTCTCATGTTTGGTTGGGGCAAAACTTTTGGAAAATGTTTTCCAAAACTCTCATCCAACTTCATATTATATTTTTAAAAAAAAACATCGATTTCTAAAAAATATTTGCAATTTCAAAATTTTATATTTCACTTTGTCCTCCCTCCGAACCCAATCAACTCTCCATCCCCCTCCAAAATAATTAAATTTGTTTTCTAAAAACTATTTTCAATTTCTAAAATTTATTGGTTTCACCCCGGATCCCCCCCACCACCACCACTACCTCCCCCCCCCCCCAAAAAAAAGTCAAAATTTTATTCCTTCCCCCTACCCTCGAACCCCCCCCCCTCCCCCGCCAAAAAAAAAAGAATAAGTTTGTCTTTAAAAAATATTTTCAACTTCAAATTTTATTTTTTCATCCCTAGCCTCGACCCCCACCCTTTACCAGCCTACCTCCCCTCTCCCCCGAAAAAAATTAAGTTTATTTTTAAAAAAATATTTTTGACTTCAAATTTCACCCCTACCCTCGACTTCCCCGCCCACCCCACATCCCAAAATAAAAATTTTCATTTTGTTTTTAAAAAATATTTTCAACTTCAATTTTTTTAATTTTTCACCCCTAGCTTCCACCCCCAGCCCCTTACTACCTCATCAGCGCCCCCCTCCCCTACCCACCCACACACAAAAAAAATTGTTTTAAAAAAAATACTTTTCTAACTTCATATTTTTATTTTTTCACCCATACTCCTCCTACCCCCTCCCACCCCCACTCAAAAAAAATAATTAAGTTTGTTTTAGAAAATATTTTCGACTTCAAATTTTTATTTTTTCACCCCTACCTAGACCCCTGCCCCCACCCCCAACACTCACCCCCACCCCACCCCACCCCACCCCACCTCCCAAAATAAATTTCCTTTTTGTATTTAAAAAATATTTTCAACTTTAAATTTTTGTTATTTCACCCCCCACCCTCCCCACCCAAAAAAAATTAATTTTATTTTTAAAAAACAATTTCAACTTTAAATTTTTATTTTTTTCACCCACTACACCCCCATACCCACCCCCACAAGCCCCCCTTCCCTCACCTCCTAAAAAATATTTTCAATTTCAAAAGTTACTTTCTACTCAAGTAAAATAAAATATTTCTCAAATATATTTTTCATTCATCAATCAAATACTAAAAATTATTTCCTAAAAATATTTTCTACTCACCAACAAAACATGAGAAAATAAGTCATAAATCTACTTATTTTCCGGGAAAACATTTTCTAGAAAAACATTTTCTATGGAAAACATATTCCTTCGTACCAAACACACCCTAAAAGGAAAATAAAGAAGAAAATAAGAATATATATACAAAGAGATTTTGTAAGAAAAAGAAACATTTAAGTTGCATAGATTATACAATAATGATATATATCTTAGGATAAAATTCAAAAATTTGTTAAATATTCAAAAAATATATTACACTTGAACATGAAAGCAATTATAACTTTTGAACTTGCATAATGAGTTTCTTCAATTGATAAGTGAGAAATTTCATGTCTATGTACAAATAGATAATATGTAAGCTTATATATAATATTTTTAAGTTATAGAATTAATTATCGAATATCAAAACATGAATTCTTGGAACAGAGTACAATAATTATTTTTTGCACAATGAATATACGTACCATATGTGTATATGTTCAATATAACCGGAGACAATAACTTTGCAGAAACATAAATAACATAGTTTAAAACATGTACTCAAAAACAACAATTAATATTATAAGCATAAATTAATGAGTGTAAAAAACATTTGAGGATATGTAAAAATAGAATGAAATAGAAGGAAAAAATTTATTCCACTTAATGCACAATGTCACCTTAAGAAAACTATTTCCCTCCAATACAAGAGGTTTAAAGAATTACATTCTCTCGGGATGAAATGATTTTATTCACCAACTTATTGATACAAAAGCAATGGTGTTAGTAAGTCACTCAACAGAAGCAAAGTACACGAATATTTAATTTTGCGAAAGTAGAAGAAGAAGATCAGAATTTTTGTTGTTTTAAAATGACAGGAAATCCCACTATTTATAGACAACAAAGGGTACAGTGAACAAATATTTATTGTGCCTTGTCAGAAAGGTTACAATTATTTGGAAAAGTTACAACCATTTGAAAAGTTCACAACCTTTTATAAAAGTCACAGCTTTTAATAAAAGTCACAAATTTTGGTAAAAATCGCAACTCGCATTTAAGTCACAACTCTTCATTACAGGCACAACTTTTCATAAAAGTCAAATCTTTTCATGAAAGAGGAGGGCTAGTTTTGGAATTAAATAATTTAAAATAAATTTTTTGCTTGTGGTCGCCAAGTAGGCGAACCTAAGGCTCTTTTTAATATAAATATGTGATATAAAGTTTTTTATTTTTAGAAAAAATTAATGTCAATTTAATTCTTTATTTTATCCTCTAAAAAAGAATTGACTTTTTCTTATTATACATATTTTATTTTTATTTTCTTATTTCATAGAGCAATATAAATCTCTTCTCTTTTTTCCCAAATAATCACATTATATAATTTTCATGTAATATAAAATTTTATTCTTTTCGAATTCTATATTTACTATAAAATTGTACTTTATTCTAAATTTTTAAATAACATAAATTGCAAACAAAATATTATATATTATACATATTAATGGACAATTCACATATTCGGGTGTGCAGTAGGGTTGTTGCCTCGTATATTGACAATTATCACTCTTTCCCACCTTTGTAGTACGGTGTCGACTTGTGGAACTTCTATACAATGTTATACCCATATTGGATCATATGAGATCATAAGGGTATCATTTGGACTTCCCTGAATTGACGAGGGACTCAGAGTGGTGCATATGGTTGAACCCCGTTTAAGCCGATAAGAGTGATGAGATAGAGCTCATGCCCTCTAACCAAAGCATGGAGAGACCTTAACCACTGATATTTCCTTTGGATTTGAGTGCCGACAAACTCTCTTAGGTACATGAACCAATCATCTATCCCTATAGGGGCAAGAAAATATTTCATCCTTATGGGTGACTAAAAATGTTATTCCCCAGGCCATTCAAGATGTCACCAAGTTGTCCCTCTTGTAAAAGGGTTCAATAGCCCGTAGTTGCAACAACAGATTGCAACCCTCAAAATATCTCTTACCATTAGCGCATGCGGAGAATGCCTTTATTATTTTTACAAGTATCATGGACACTATAGTCTTTGCAGGATTTGGTCCTCCTTGAGCTAACATGTTAACCATATAACCTAAGGTAGTGCTAATTTTCCCTCCCTTCATAGAAAAACTAAGTAACCCATTAGTGCAACAACGGAAGCTCCCAAACAATATTTCTGCCACTGTCTAGCAGAGCAATCAAACTTTTTATTGAAATTTTTATGACCATTCTTATCACAAAATGCGAGTATAGAAATTCCTTTGAAATCCATCCAAAATCTTAAAAATCTAACTTCATATTACGCTTCAACCTAATGTACCGTGGTTTTACGGTGCTTTCAATGTTTTTTCCTTAAGAGTCGTGTGTGTCTAAAGCCTTTTTGTAGTAGTTTTAACATGTTTTATGTTTGTTTTAAAGGAAAGATGTCCAGAACTTAAACGCAGAAGGCAGCTGGAAAATAGTGAAGAGCGACCTACGAAGGTCATCGATGGCCCGTCATTCAATCGACGGTCCGTAGGTGGTGACCGTCGATTGCAGTTCAAACAAATAAGAAAACTCAGGGAAATCTGACCAAGTGTGGAACTACAAAGAGGATCGATGGTCCGTCGATTGATCGATGGACCGTTCTGCTGAATCTTCGATACGATCAGAGATAGCCCTAGTACCAAATGTTGGAGAAATTCTAAGGATGGAGCGACAGAGGGCATCAATTGACCGTAAGTGTATCGACGGACCGTGTTGGTCTGTCGTTTGATTCAAAGATGATGCCATCTAAAGGAAAAAAATTATTCTAAATCTGGACTGAGGATAGCAGTCGACGAACCATCGTTCCATTGTGGGTGTCGTCGATTACAGCCGCGTTTTTAGGATAACTTTCTTATTTTAATTCCTTTTAATTTAGTACAACATTTTCTATAAATATGGATTAAAACCTCATTTTTGAGGTTAGACATTGTGGGTATTGTTCTAGTTTTGTGTTAGAGATTGATTTTTGCAAACTTTGGCAATAATTCAATTTCCAAATTTGGTTTCAAGTATTATCTTGCAATTTCAAGTTAATTTTCTGGGTTTTTCTTCAAATTTTTAAAGTAAGTTCATGATTTATTTCTTAACAATGATGAATTGTGTTCTTTCTTGCATGGGTAACTAAATCCACAACTAGAGTTGTGGGAACCATGGGTGATTAACAAAGTAAACCTAGCTAAATAACAATTCTCAAATAGGTTCTTGCATGTATTGATGATTCTTTCGTTTAGAAGTCCTTTTAACGGTGGCCAACATTAGAACACGCCTTGTTACTACTTGCCGGACCAAGGAGGTAGTCAATAAGAAAAGAATTATCAACATAGATTTAGTGGGATACTATCTAATAGACTAGTGTCAATTGGTGCAAAGTAATAACTAAACCATACATCGATTATGATGCTTAATATGAAGTAAAGGTAAGGGTTAGTATTTTATACACACGTAGCAGGACCAAGGTACGGGGTGAAATTCTCTAGATGCCGGACCAAGGATTTAGAGATACCTAACTTATTACTTTACATGCAAAACACTAGAGAAGAATTGTTATTGCGAGGAATACGGAGTTATGAACCTAACGGGAACATCTACATTCTAGTTTATCTAACAAATTGATAAAAACTCAATCTTTTCTTTTGCTTACTTGTTTAATTAGAAGTACTAAAGAAAATTCTTTCACAACCCCCCCCCCCTTTAATTATTTTCTTATCAGAAAGAGCTTGACTAAATAGACATAATTGTACATTGAAGTTAAGTCTAAACCATCTTTCTCGTGGGATCGACTCCAACCCACTAGGTGGGTTCTTTACTTGATACGATCACACTTCTTTAGGGAGGTGTAATTTGAGCGCATCAAATTTTTCTAGACTTTCAAGAATTTCTTCGGTGATTGCTTGCATGGCACGATCATTTGACGTCCTTTGTTGGGAAGTCCAAGAAACCTACAAATTTCCTTGAGTGTTGGTGTTAGCTCGAAATTACTAAATTTGAAGACCAATCTTGTGGGATTCCGAAATTTTAGCAAATCCATAATCATGTAGTGATCAGGAGAAAAAAATAAGAGGAAAGTAAATCCACCCAGTAGTTTGCGGATTTCCAACTCACAATCTTTCTTAATATTCACCCACAATTATTTTTCTTCAGAAGATCATTCACTCTCACAACCATTTGCGTGTTTGTGAAATTGGGGAGAATCCATGAATCTTCGAAACAAAATAACATACAAATTCTATCCTACATTTGACATAATTTAGCTTTAATTTAATGATCGTGATCACATTGACACATAATATTTAATTGTTCTAAAGTGTATTGGGTCCTTTAGATGATAGGGTGGCTACTATGAACGTGAGTTGACAACAAGAGTCAAACCACCTAAGATTTATGCAACATGTATGACCTAATTGAGATTTCTAAGAGTTGGGTAGGCACAGGGTTGAAGAAGTTATATGAGGGAAGGCACATGGTTCCACGGTAATAAAACTATCTGTATCTTCCATGCATCAACTATATCTCAAATATAGGTGAATTCATGTAACACTACTTCAATTCAAGTGTCAACAGTCGCGAGTAATAATATAACCCAAACAGGGGTTGGGATCATTCCCACAAAGAGTGGGTTTGAGAATTAATAGTCAAGTACAAACCAGTTCAAGCCAATCATAGCTAAAAGATATTTACAGATGAAAACATATCAAAATAAGAGTGACACAAGTGGTGAATTATCAAAGGGGGTTTATAGTTAATTATCAACTAAAACAGTAAATACACGAAAATGTAAGTATGGAGACAGGATTCTTGGAATGTGATAGGATTATGGGCTAAGATAAACAACTGGTAATTTTCCATTAATAGTAAACAGTTGGATATTAGTGATTAAGCTAGACTTTAGTGGGGGTAAACTCTCTCTCTAGAAACTTACCCTGAATCTAATTGACCTAAAACATCAACAAGCGACAATTAAGAACAAAATTCACCTTAGTCCATTCATTATCTTGAGCTGAATGTGTGGAAGAGGATTTAGGATTCACTCGCTCGAGATGAACCCATGACAACCCACTAACCACATACCATTGATTCAATAGTTTTGGTTTCAAAACATCTCTCTCAAGAAAGCCAAAAACACTAAGCTAAGATTGTATTTGCAACTACAACCTACTAAGTTCAACAACAACTATTAAACGAATCACTTTGATACAACAAATAAACTATAAATTAGCAACACCCAACAATTATATCAACCCATAATCACATAATCACACCCCAAGAATTGGGGTTTTAGCTAGACATAGTAAAAAACAAGAATCGCTACCAACTGGTGTTTCCATCAACTAGGTATGATAGATATTGTCTTTACACAAGTCTACAATGTAGAATCTTGAGCACCTACTTTCATTTCATGGAATTGGAAATCTTCTAAACTTCAAAAGCTAAGGAAATTTTGACTTCAAACTAGAAAACTAAAATAATGTTCAAAGGTAGAATGATAATTGTCTAACTAATTACTCAATGTATGGATAGTAAACTAAGAATTTTAAAACGTATTTATAGTTGTTGAAAATTGTGATGCGAGAGGATCAACTGGCACAATAAGTCGGGATCAATGATCCACCCTTTATCATTTGTATCACCACTTTTTTTTGCCTTCAACATCCTTAAAGTTTTGTTACTTTGGGCGATATAACACTACATTGTGGAACTGTTCATCGACTCGATGAATGCTCCTTTTGATCGCTAACTTGATTTTCTCCTTCATGGCATAGCACACTGGAACATAAAGCGAGACAAAGGACATTCGAAGATAAGACTAATGTGTTAGGTGATCCTCATGCCTTCTGTTTTCCATTCTTTCAGTTGTCTTGTTCCTTTTTGCTCCTTAGTATCCATTCTTTGTTCCTTAATTCAAAATCTCTAAATATCAAGGATTTGTATCATTTATAGGGACAATATGGATTTGAGGACACCAAATCTATTAAATAAATCCTTAAATGAATCCAAATCTTGGACTTATCAACACCGTCAACTTAAACATTTACTTGTCCTCAAGAAAAACTCAAGTTCAACAGTTCAAAAAGGATATCTCAAATATTGCTACACAACATTCAATTATGAATGCACAAAAAAAGGCTCAACTTACTCATGCAATGATCAATTGTGAACTGAAAGATTCAAGTTGTGACTAACCATTACCGAAAAATCTTAAGCTCACTAGATTTGCTTCAAATGCAAGTTCAAGCTCAACAAAAGTGTTCACAAATTCCCTTATATAAAGAATGATTCCATAATTACACACAATGGTTCACAAATTAAAGCTCCATAATTAGATGCAACGTTCACACTCACAAAGATGAATGCAATGCATGACTTAACCCGTGGGTTTCCCTTATTTTCCAGCCAACAATTGTTTCAGCTCACTCAAGATCACAAAGGTCTTTTCAAGGCTTGTAATGGGGTTGAGTGTAACAGTATGATCACTTAGGCTCAGGGATTTTTATCCTCATGAAATGTGGTGTGAAGAACACTTCTTTCCCTCTTCTTCATCATTTTCGCTCGTGCTAACAAGTCATCCCATTACTCATCTTCCATGGATTGTTGGACAACCCCATTTTTTTTGTATTTTTCAACTTTATTCTGCAACTTTTTCATTTTCTTTTCTATCACTTTTTTTATATTGAGGATTCCATTTTTCTCAAAACCATGGGTCAAAAGGAACTTCCTTGCACTTCTTCATATACCTTCTCTGTTCACCACACCCCAAACATAGGCTTTTGGCCTAAGTTGTATATTCAAACTAAGCACAACTTCTTGAGAATTATGGATAATTGATAAAGAAAGGTCATAGTTTCATCAAGTTTCTTCTGAGAAAAGGCTAAGGCTCAAGGGGTGTTCAAGAAAAGATCACACACACTCACAAGGTTTGCCAAAAAATAGGTATACTTCAAATTGGTTCACACTCTCTCAAGTTGCCTAAGATTATATCATGAGATCGCATAACGTAGTCAATAGAAGCAAACGGGAAAATTCTAGGTATCATCATGCATGGTTCATGATAAGCTCTCACATAAGGCATAGCCACTAATGTCAACAAGACTCCACACTTTTGCTAGTGTGCAATGTTCATCTCAAGAGAGTAAATTCGATACTTGGCTAGTAACAATGAGGTGTAAAGAGTTCAAATATTGTCTATGCAACTTCATTTGGCGTCATCATAGCCACATCTTTATTTTTGTTCGAATATGAGCACTATTCAAGTCTCGGAATTGATCAAAATTGGGACTTAAATTTACAAGAGAACAACCACATTCAACACAAACAAAAGGTGACAAATTTCTTTTGAAGGTTCGAAGATCATTTACAATTTAAGCGTGGAGCACAAGCTCAAACATCTGCAAAAAAATATTATTTAACACAAATAAAGTCACAAGTCAAATATAAACAACACATTAATCATCAATATTCACACAAAAGGTAGACATCATTTCACCATAAACCAAAATCATTTGTCCTCAAATGCAAATGAAATAAATATCCAAATGTGAAATTAAGTAAGACAGAGAGGGAGTTAAAGAAAGGATCATGTCTAGACAGTCTCTCCGTCTATCTTGCATTAGTGTCCGGTGTAATGCTCTGAATCTGGCGCTAATACTCGGAGTCGCCTCAAAGAAACAACTCTGCTAGTCCCAACCATGGTGGTATCTTCCAGAGAAGTATGTTGCGTAGTCTCAACCATGACATCCTCTAGATCAGCCAGATCATCATACACCTCATCATCATGCACCTTTTCCTCTGTGTCATCAACTGCAGTGCAATCCCTATGCACATATTTGATGGCCGTCAGAGGAATCCCTGAAGTTTTCAGAGCGTCCAAATATTCTGCAGCCTCCAGCAATGAAGTAAAGTCTATAGACTTTAGATAGTTTACGTCTTTCCTCAAGTCTGCTACCTTGGTTTTTAAAGACTTAACCTCGGTGGTCTCCCTCTGTCTGCTCTCACAAGTAGTGACTCTAGTAGTCAGATCATCAATAGAGGCTCGAAGAGGGGTTAGTGTAACAGGAATGACGCTCTCAATCTTTCATAGGATGTAGCTCTCAAGTCGGGTAACTCGTACATCAGCTAAATGACCCAAATGCCCCATCTTCAGGATCATCGCTTGAGTAATCTTGGTCTTCTAGGATGAAGTGGATGTGACTGGAGCCTATAAAATAGGTAGGGTCATAAGTACCTGAAGGAACTGAGGTCGAAGTAGGCATAGACACCTCTATAGGTAATGAATCTATATATACCTTCGGGAATGTTTCTACCGAAGCTTCCCTCCTTCTATCAACCTCATCTTTAGTTTATTTAACCTATATGCTCTGAGTGTATGTTAAAGATGAAGAAGTAACATCAAAGTCTCTAGCATCCCGAGGCACACTAGGATGGTGACATAACTCCGTGATCAAGATCGGGAATGGTAGGAAGGTTTGGATCTATTTGGCCTTCATAGCCATCTCCTGCTTTACGATAAGCCCCATGTCAATACTCTTTCTGGACATGATCATCCCAAGTCAATCCGCCTTAGGGAGGCAGAGGATGGACTCATTTTGGGATTGCATGATAGTGCTGCTGATAAAGCCAAACGAGAAACAAGTAGTAATGTTCAGATCCTTCTTCTCAATAGGAACCCCAACCTTGATCCACCTTGGGGTGGCATGAGAAATCAATGATTCCAACCAGAATTCAGATCATCCAAGGACTGAGAGATGGATAAGCCCTCATATTCTAGTGTGACACCTAGAGCTCTGCCAAGTATATTATTAATGTGGTTGCTACTGCACCCGACCTCCTTTCCTAGAACCATGACCGACTTCACTTGTCTGAAATCAATGACCTTCTTCTTTATTTTAGGATCTAGTTCCCTATATGCATAGTAGGTCTCCTGGAACCATAAATTGTATAAGGGCCTCTTGGCCTAGTGAAATGCTCAAATCATTGGTAATGGAGGGTGTCCCTCACGTGTATATTTGTCCTCAAGGCCTTTTGTAGACAACCACTGCTTCTCGAGAATAATTCTCTATACATCCTCTTTCAATCTTTTTAGAAGCCTAGGAGGAGGGACCTTTCAATCTCTTCAGAATCCTAGGAGAAGGGACGATTGGTGGTATAGGAGCCAAAGGAGGTGCTGGAGTTGGCGCTACATCTACTAGTGAGACAGCTTGAGGAACTCTTACTGAGTCAGGTTGGGATCTAGCTTGGAGCTCATTTCGCCGGAGTTGCAAAGGCTGGTTGTCCTCAGGCTCAGATAAAGTAACATGCGAACCAGTAGTAACCCTGTCAGAAATGGGCCTCTTTCCCTTGCCTTTGTCTCTAGGTAAAGGTTCATGCCTTCCTCTTTTTGATGGGTTTGAGTCCCCTTCATTTATTGTGATACCCCGTGCTCTTTTCCTTGGTGGAATGTCTATGTTGGTCCTTAACATGTCTTTAAAACAATTGGGAAAAAGTTATGAATTTTTCAATGATAATCATAGAAAAATAGTTGCTGACAGACTTGTCGATCAATTCGGTGAGTCACCAAATCACTTCGGCGAGCTAGATCAGGCTCGCCAAAAGGATTGGCTCAAAATTCTCAAGAAAATTTGGTGAGTTGGCGATGGGAAGGCCTTTCGGTGAATCACCAACAATATTCGTCGAGCCAGGATTTGCCCACCGAAAGATACAGTACAAAAACAATCCAAGGGTGCAGATAAAGGACGATCAAGAAGACTTTCGACGAGTCACCGAGTGCCTTCAGAGACTTCAAGCTTCTTGCCGAAAGTTACAGAACCAAACTAAGAGTAAAGAGTGAAATTAAAGGTGAGACGGGGAACTCCAGCGAGCCGTCGAGTGGTAAAGCGAGCTCGACTCAGCTTGCAAAATGACCCAACGTGCCTACTTTCTTTCCATCTTCTCGAATTCAATCCCATGACTCCCGAAAACAAAATGAAAACATGCACTAGTCAAATTTAAGCAAGACTTGTAACACCCATGTAACGACCTGTTTAGTCGTTTGGAGCAACAGACTCCAATTCTAGAAAAACTAGAAGAAGCGACGGACCCCATGACGGACCGTCTTGGGCACGACGGACCATCGCAGGGTCTCGTTTCAAAACACTTAGAAAATCTGAAATTGGGTACTGAAAATCGACTCTCTGAACTTCGTAATGGAGTGGCAGGACGGACCGTCACAGGTGTGACGAACCGTCACAGGCCATTCACCCAAAATCCAGTTTCTGAACTATGCGACGGACAGCAGGACGGACCGTCGCAGGCGCGGCGGCCCGTCACAGCTTGCGTAATCCCAGTTGGATTCGGATTTCTGGTTAAGTTTTAAGGGACGTTTTTGACTATTCTTGCCTTAATTATAAAGTTCGTGGGTTTATATTAATAACTCAAATTCTTGGGGTTTAAAAGAGGTAACCCTAAGTTAATTAGTGGGGTATTATTGCCATCTTTTATTCTTAATTATATACTAATTAGGGTAAAAGAAAGAGGGTTTGAATAAGAAATAGAAAGAACAAGAAGGGAGAGAGAGAAACGATCGAGAAGAAGAGGAAAACACCAAGCTTTGAGGATTAACTTGCTTGATTTCAATTCTTCGGTGGAGGTAGGTTATGGTTTTCATGCTTCATAAGTAAACTCTTAATAGTGAATGATATGTATTGGTAGTATTGTAAACCCTACTATATGCTTAATGGTATGTTTGCATGAATATGATTATGTGATTGTGATAAGATAAGCATGATGAAAATATTGAATCCCAAATCTTGAAAAGAAACTTTAATATACATTATTAATGATGATGCCTTGGAATAGAGAAGGCTTGATGATTTACAGAATGATATTAGTGGATCGGAGTGTCACGTTCCGACACATACAATTAGGGGATCGGAGTGTCACGTTCCGACACATAGTATTAGTGGATCGGAGTGTCACGTTCTGACACATAGAATTAGGGGATCGGAGTGTCACGTACCGACACATGTAGGGGATCGGAGTGTCACGTTCTGACACATGTAGGGGATCAGAGTGTCACGTACCGACACATGTAGGGGATCGGAGTGTCACGTTCCGACACATGTAGGGGATCGGAGTGTCACGTTCCGACACATAGAATTAGGGGATCGGAGTGTCACGTTCCGACACATAGAATTAGGGGATCGGAGTGTCACGTACCGACACATAGTAGTAGGGGATCGGAGTGTCACGTACCGACACAAGAGGAGGAAAGATAATGAATCTTGAAAGATGATAATATACTCAACTTAATATACTTAATTCCCAAATGAGTATGGTGTTGAGGCTTGAGCCCTCATGGATGAACTTGATGGTACTAACTGATGATTATAGTACTTGTTGTTGCTACATGTTGAGTTTTATAGTTGATTTACGATAATATTTGATATATACTGTTCCCTATTTTGAGTTGGCCGATGATATCTACTCAGTACCCGTGTTTTGTACTGACCCCTACTTTTATGTTTTTCTTCTTGTTATTTGTGGAGTGCAGCAAACGTGCCGTCATCTTCGACTCAACAGTAACTCAAGCCAGTCTTCGTCACACCGGATCTTCAGGGTGAGCTAACGCTTCTAGCTTGGACTGGATCTTCTCCTTCATGTCTTGATGCCTTGAACTTCCGGCATGGACTAGCTTCTTATGTATATTTTTTAGCTTCTTAGAAACTCTTAGAATTAGTAGTTTGAAGTAGATGTTCTTGTGATGATGACTTCCAGATTTTGGGAATAATAGATGTTGAATAATAATAGTTACTGATTTTATTAATGAGTTTAAGTCTTCCGCATTACTTTATGTTGATATTACCTTGAAATGTTAAGGTTTAGATTGGTTGGTTCGCTCACATAGGAGGGTAAGTGTGGGTGCCAGTCGCGGCCCGGATTTGGGTCGTGACAAACTTGGTATCAGAGCATTACGTTCGTTGGTCTCATCACACAAGAACAGGTCTAGTAGAGTCTTAAGGAACGGTAGGGGGACGCCTTTACTTTTCCTTGAGAGGCTATAAGACTTTAGGAAAATTTCACTCTTTCATTCTTTCTTTCGTGCTACTACTTGAGTCCAATTGGTATCTAGGCGATACGAATTGGTATCTGACCATCTTCACTCTCTTTCGCAGATGGTTAGAACTAGAGCAACGACTACGCCAACACCAACGCCGGCCAGACAAGAAACAACTGAGCCAGCCATTGGGGCTGTGGCTCGAGGAAGAACAACGGCAAGGGGCCGTGGTAGAGGTCGTGGGAGGACGTCCTCTAGGGGAAGAGGACGAACACCTAGTCCATCTGGTACTAGGGCGGTGACTCCTCCACCGACTGAGGAAGTGATAAGAGAGGGGGAGGATGGGGTGAATGAACAAGTGCAAAATGAGGAAATGCCACCCCAACCTACCCCAGAGATGATCAATCAGGTTCTGGCTTATCTTAGCGGGTTATCTGATCAGGGCCAGACACCCCCAGTGTTTTCTGCACCAGCACCTCAGGCTCCGGAGGTACAACATGCGGCTACTATGGCTCCCCGCATGGATATTTCATTGGAAATAGGCACGTTTCCACGTCTGACTACTGGGCCTATAATGACAAATGATCAGCATGAACTTTTCAGTAAGTTCTTGAAATTGATACCTCCAGTCTTCAAGGGTGCGGAATCTGAGGATGCTTACGATTTTCTGGTTGACTGTCATGAGCTACTACACAAGATGGGTATAGTAGAACGTTTTGGTGTTGAGTTCGTGAGTTTTCAGTTTCAAGGGAACGCCAAAATGTGGTGGCGGTCACATATTGAGTGTCAACCAACAGAGGCACCACCTATGACTTGGGCCTCATTCTCTAGCTTGTTTATGGAGAAGTATATCCCCCGGACTTTGAGGGATAGGAAAAGGGATGAGTTCCTGAGCCTAGAGCAAGGTAGGATGTCGGTTAATGCTTATGAGGCTAAGTTCCGTGCACTATCCAGATATGCCACTCAACTCTGTTTCAGTCCTCAAGAGCGGATTCGCCGGTTTGTGAAGGGGTTGAGGTCAGAATTGCGGATTTCGGCCTTACAGATAGCGGCAACGGCAAAATCCTTCCAAGAAGTGGTAGACTTTGTGATAGAAGTGGAAGGAGTGAAGCCAGACGACTTCACCACAACATCGACATTAAAAAGGTTTCGAAAGGGAGGTGAGTTTAATGGTTCTTACACTAGAGGACAGGGTTCGGGAAGTTACTCAGTCCGACCAATTCAGTCTTCACTACAGACTGTAGTTGGGGGACCACCTCAGACCGGTCAACACTTCTCCGAGGGGCCTATGCTTGACTCCAGAGAATGTTATGGATGTGGGGAGATTGGACATATTAGGAAAAATTGTCCCAGACAAAGTTATAGACCCCCAATAGCTAGAGGTAGAGGTGGTCATGGTAGAGGCCGTTATCCTGGAGGACGTGGTGGTCGAGGTAATGGTGGTCACCAAAACGGCAGAGGTAATGGGCAAACTGGGGCCACTACATCACAACATGGTAGGGGCAACGGACAGACGAACGATAGGGCCCATTGTTACGCTTTCCCTGGGCGGTCTGAAGCGGAGGCATCTGATGCTGTCATCACAGGTGATTTTTTGGTTTGTGATTGCATGGCTTCTGTATTATTTGATCCTGGATCCACGTTTTCTTATGTATCTTCCTCATTTGCTAATGGTCTAAATTTACATTGTGAATTTCTTGATATGCCTATTCGTGTTTCTACTCAGGTGGGTGAGTCTGTGGTAGTTCAAAAGGTATATAGATATTGTTTGGTGAACTTTGTGGGGAGCAACACTTATGTAGATTTGGTTATCTTAGAAATGGATGATTTTGATGTAATTCTGGGTATGACTTGGCTTTCTCCGCAATTTGTAATCTTGGATTGTAATGCTAAAATGGTGACGTTAGCCAAGCCTGGGCAGATCCGTTAGTGTGGGAGGGTGACTACACTTCCAATCCGGTGCGTATCATCTCCTTTCTTCGTGCTAAGAAAATGGTTAGTAAAGGGTGTTTAGCTTTCTTGGCACATCTCAAGGATGACACTACCCAAGTGCCTTCGATTGAGTCGGTTTCAGTGGTCCGTGAGTTTCTGATGTGTTCCCTGCAGATCTTCCTGGTATGCCACCAGATAGGGATATTGATTTCTGTATTGACCTTTAACCGGGTACTCGCCCCATTTCGATACCCCCTTATAGAATGGCTCCCGCGGAGTTAAGAGAGTTAAAAGCCCAACTTCAAGAGTTGTTAAACAAAGGCTTTATTAGACCAAGTGCATCTCCTTGGGGTGCTCCGGTTTTTTTTGTGAAGAAGAAGGATGGGAGTTTTCGAATGTGCATAGACTACAGACAACTGAATAAGGTAACCATAAAGAACAAGTATCTTCTTCCTCGCATTGATGACTTGTTCGATCAGTTACAAGGTGCTTGTGTCTTCTCTAAGATTGTCTTGAGATCCGGTTATCATCAGTTGAAAATATGGGCAACGGATGTGCCAAAGACTGCTTTTCGAACGAGGTATGGGCATTACGAATTTGTAGTGATGTCTTTTGGTCTTATGAATGCCCCTACTGCGTTCATGAGCTTGATGAACGGGATTTTTAAGCCATATTTGGATCTCTTCGTGATCGTATTTATTGATGATATATTGGTATACTCAAAGAGCAAGAAGGAACATGAAGAGCATTTGAGAATGGTATTGGAAATGTTGAGGGAGAAAAAGCTTTATGCCAAGTTCTCTAAGTGTGAGTTTTGGCTAGATGCAGTGTCCTTCTTGGGGCACGTGGTTTCTAAGGAAGGAGTAATGGTGGATCCTTCTAAGATTGAAACAGTGAAGAATTGGGTAAGACCCACTAATGTGTCAGAAATAAGGAGCTTTGTTGGGTTAGCTAGCTACTACCGCCGATTTGTCAAGGGATTCTCTTCTATTGCTTCCCAATTGACGAACTTGACTAAGCAGAATGTTCCATTTGTATGGTCGGACGAATGTGAGGAAAGCTTTCAGAAGCTCAAGACTTTGTTGACTACCGCACCTATCCTTACCTTGCCAGTAGAGGGTAAGAACTTCATTGTTTATTGTGATGCATCCTATTCTGGTTTGGGTGCAGTACTAATGCAAGAGAAGAGTGTGATTGCTTATGCTTCAAGACAATTAAAAGTGCATGAACGTAACTATCCCACTCATGATTTGGAATTGGCCGCGGTAGTGTTTGCATTAAAGCAATGGAGACACTATTTATATGGGGTTAAGTGTGAGATCTATACGGATCATCGTAGCCTACAGTATGTCTTTACTCGGAAAGATTTGAACTTAAGATAGAGGAGATGGATGGAGTTACTAAAGGACTATGATATCACTATCTTGTATCATCCTGGGAAGGCGAATGTTGTAGCGGATGCTTTAAGTAGGAAGGCGGGAAGCATGGGAAGTCTAGCTCACTTGCAAGCTTCTAGACGCCAATTGGCTAGAGAGGTTCAGACTCTAGCTAATGACTTGATGAGATTAGAAGTAAATGAGAAGGGAGGATTGTTGGCTTCTGTGGAGGCAAGATCTTCCTTTCTTGACAAGATTAAGGGAAGACAGTTCGATGATGAGAAACTGCGCAGAATCCAAGATAAGGTATTGCGAGGAGAGGCTAAGGAAGCACAAATCGATGAGGGTGAGCTAACGCTTCTAGCTTGGACCGGATCTTCAGGGTGAGCTAACGCTTCTAGCTTGGACTGGATCTTCTCCTTCATGTCTTGATGCCTTGAACTTCCGGCATGGACTAGCTTCTTATGTATTTTTTTAGCTTCTTAGAAACTCTTAGAATTAGTAGTTTAAAGTAGATGTTCTTGTGATGATGACTTCCAGATTTTGGGAATAATAGATGTTGAATAATAATAGTTATTGATTTTATTAATGAGTTTAAGTCTTCCGCATTACTTTATGTTGATATTACCTTGAAATGTTAAGGTTTAGATTGGTTGGTTCGCTCACATAGGAGGGTAAGTGTGGGTGCCAGTCGCGGCCCGGATTTGGGTCGTGACAACCCATTACCCCGGGATACTCAGACTTTTATGGGTTTAAAGTAAACATGTAAGCACAACCCCACAATTTAAATTTATTTCAACACACAAGAGTATGGGATTTACACAATTAGAGCAACACAAGAAAATATTTCGAATTAATACTAGGCAATTAAGAAAATTAATCCAATAATTAGAGAGGCCCAACATACAACAAGAAGATAATATCATTGGCTAAATACTACAAAATGTGACAAAAATAAACATTGGGTTTGGAAAAACCTACCTTTTATGCCGAATTGAAAACCTAGAAAACAAAGTATTCCAACTCCGAGCACAAGACAACGACTAAAACACTTAGAGAATGTAAAAATATAGTAAATACTAAGATGTGCAAGATTTGGAAGTTCAGAATCAAGTGAATGTGAGAGAGTTTGAAGTCTAAACCTTTGGCCTTTTAATAACCCATTCAGGTCTCGCTCATTCCGTGACATTAGTCATGGTCGCCGATCCACCCTGCGCGCGCCGATCCACCCTGCGAGTCACCGAGTAGTAACTTACCTTGTCGAGTTTTACATGACCTCCTGTTGATGTAGAGGTCTAAAGAGCGAACAAGATCAGGATCGTCGACTCGGTCAGTGATTTGCCAATAATTTCTTGGGCTTGTTGAGTTTTGTAGAACCCAAATACAAATTGGCTTGGGTCAAACAATGTTTTAAGTTGGGATCACCAAAATTTTCGGCGTCTCGCCCACGTACTTGTAGATCACCAAATTTTCACTCTTCAATCACTTTTCATATTTTGTCTAGCACAGTAAACACACCATTGTTTCTAAAACAAAAATAAAGCAATAAAGGGTCTTGGGTTTCCTCCCAAGCAGCACCATAGTAAATGTCGTGGCATGACGCGATTCTACACTCAAACCTTTTTTTCGGGTCGGCCAAAGTATCACTAGGAAACCCCTCTTGTTGTCTCGGGGAGATATGACAAACTCATAATCCACAAGGTTCTTAAGTAGCTAAATAGATTTGGAGTGAGCCAATCATTTCATTTAGCACTTCAATATTCTTTTTCACCTCTTCGATCAATTATCTTGATCGTTGACCTTTGGAGAATGATTAATAGCGTATCCTCAACACACCTATTCTCATTGTCCTTAGACTTTCCCCGCTCACGAGGAGGTATGTATCTAACGTTCCTTCTACGCTGGACTTCAACCTCCAATATCTTCTCGGTCAAATCGTCCAACTAAGCTAATAGTGGGAACAAATAGTGGTCTGCCTCCTTTTTTTGATTAGTCTCAGTTATTTGGGTAACTTCTCTACCAATTCTGCTCAATCTCTCTATTGAACAAAGCAGCAACACCCCAAAACAAATAAAGCAAAACTAAAATTTAAGTTAGTATCACTATAACTAAAAAGATTAAAATTCTAGTTAACCAAACATTATCAAATAACACCACTCCCCAGCAACGGTGCAATTTTGACTTCACGTATCAGGACAATACTTCTAGTTCAAGTGCCTATGATAGCGAGTAGTAATATAACCCAACGAAGGGTTGGATAGTTCCCACATAGAGTGGTTTCGAGAACTAATAGTCAAGTACAAATCAGTTCAAGCCAATCATAGCTAAAAGACATTTATGGATGAAAACATATCAAAATAAGAGTGACACAGGTTTCAATTATCAAAATGGGTTTATAGTTACTTATCAACTAAAATATTAAATACACAAAAATGTCAATATGGAAACGGGATTTTGGGATGTGATAGGATCATGAGTTAACATAAACAACCGTGTAATTTGCAATTAATTGTAAACAACTATAATTAGTGATTGAGCTAGACTTGAGTGGGGTAAACTCTCTCTCTCTCTCTAGAGATTTACCTCGAATCAAGTCGGTTTCTCTCGAACACCAATAAGTGGCAATTAAACACAACCTTCGCCTTAGTCCATTCACTCTCTCGAGCTGAATGTGTGGAAAAGGGTTAAGGATTCACTCTCTTGAGATCAAACCATGACCACTCACTACCCATAGACTATCAATTTAGTAGTTTTGGTTTCAAAATCTCTCTCTTGAGCAAGCCAAAAACACTAAGCTAAGATTGTATTTGCACCTACAACCCATTAAGTTCAACCAAAACTACTGAAAGAAATCATTTTTAAACAACAAATAGACTATCAATTAGCAACAACCAGATGTTATATCAACCCATTATAGTATAATCACACCTTATGAATTTGGGTTTTAGCTAGACATAGTAAAAATCAAGAAATTGATACCAACTGGTATTTTCATCAACTAGGGACGATTGATATTGTCTTACACATGTCTATAATGAAGAATCTTAAACACCACTTCCAATTTCTTGGAATTTGAAATCTTCAAATTTTCAAAAGCTAAGGAAAATTTGACTTCAAACTTGAAAACTAAAACAACGTTCAAAGCTAGAATGATAATTCTCTAACTGATTACTGAATGACTAGATAGTAAACTAAGAATTTTAAAACATATATATAGTTTTTGTTGCGAAGGATCAATCGACTCAATTTGTTGGGATCGCTGATCCACTCGGTGATCCGCCCTTCATCATTTGTATCACCGTTTTTACTTTGCCTTCATCATCCTTGAGGTTTTGTAACTTTGGGTGATATACCACTGCATCACAAAACTATTTGGCATCTCGCTGACTGCTCCTTTCGGTTAACAAGTTGATTTTCTCCTTCATGGCTTAGTACAATGGAACATAAGGTGAGACAAATGCCATTCGGCGACACACCTAATGTGTTAGGCGATCCTCAGACCTTCTTTTCTTCGTTCTTCAGATGTCTTGTTTCTTTTTGCTCGTGAGTGTCTGTTCTTTGTTCCTTAATTCAAAATCCCTAAACAATCAATGATTTTTATCATTTATAGGAACAAAATATGCATTTGAGGACACTAAATTTATTAAAATAAATCCCTAAATGTGTCCAAATCGTGGACTCATCAACAAGGTGGTAAAATAGAACATTTTTGAGATGTTCATGACACAACATCACAAGAAACAATAAAATAAAGGAGGATCCCAATAGGGAAATTGAGCGTAATGATAATTATCAAAGCGATAACAATTAGCATATAAATAAAAAATAATACCAGATAGTTTAAGAAAGGTAGTAAATGAACAAACAGTTAATTAATTAAATAAATAAGTAAATAAGTACAAAATAGATAAAAAGACATAAACATGTAAAAATGCAAGAAAGTCGAACAAATAAGGAAAGGGGATATGTGATTAAGCATGAAAATATATAAAGAAGGGAAAAGGTCAGGATGAAACATGGAAATAAACTAATAAGGAAGAGGAAAAAGGGATGGAACATGGAAATAGACTATAAATAAGGAAAGTAAATAAAAGGAAAATAATTAGAAATTAAGACATAATAATAACCAAACAAGCAATGAAATAAGCAAATAAAGTAAACCCCACAGAAATCAATGAAACAAGCGATGGTAAGAACTTAGTTATATCTCTAGTAGAGTCGTCATTCTGTTGCGTTTTGTTATTTTGCAAAATAGGTTTTGGTGCACAACCTAACAATTCTTTTAGGTTTTGGTTTAATGAAGAGTCGCCACCTAATGAATTAAGGTGCGTGGGGATACCTACCTAACCTAACTAAATCTAACCAATATTTCAATGAACCAGAGATCGGGTAAGATTTCAAATAACCTCGAGAGAACGATGTTAAGCATCCGTCGAGATTCACAACTATGGGTCCCAGCCTTATCTTAGACAATTTATGTGAAGGTTACAAGTAACAATCAAGGTCATTATTGATTAATTAGTTAATGAATAAGCATGCAAACTAGGTGATAAAAATAAGATACTTAAATATAAGCAAGGAGATAGAAAATGCACAAGTATATAGAAGACAATCCAATTTTATTTATGAACTACCCAAAAAGATATAAAATATCCAGAATAGAGTACTTTGAAAATTGAGATAGAAATGTGCAGTAGATATATATAAAGCAGATTTTAACATGCTTGAGCTATTTTGACTGACATGAAAACAATTGTATTGCAGAAATTATTTAATAGTAGACAGAAATATGCAGCAAATATATTTCTATTATTTAACGTGCTGAAAATTATTAGAGTACCATTTTAACAAACTTATTTATTCAATCTGATTAACCATGATCTCATTAGTTAAATGCTATAGAAACGGTTTCATGATGAAATTATTACCGATTATATAAGCATGATTTCTATAAAAAATATAATAATTTTTTTGGTTAAGAGGGCTTTTATTTATAAAACAAACATCAGGTTACTTAGGGCTAGTTTCCCTATTACTAGTAGCAGAATTGTACATATTTAATGATAGTAAGGATACACTTGTATGAGGGATTAAGTACTGGCCATCCTAATTCACTTTTACCCTAGCGTTCAAAACACTAAGATTACCAAACTTGCTAAGATAATTACTGAAGAGCATATTTATTTTCCTACTAACATAACGTCCAATATAATAATTTTCTAGAGATTCTTTAATCCATGTTGGAGGTTCCATCAAAAACTGCAGAGCAGTTGTTGTGTCTCTTTGACATCCTTCTGTTTCTA
This sequence comes from Solanum lycopersicum, assembly GCF_036512215.1. NCBI lineage: Eukaryota > Viridiplantae > Streptophyta > Magnoliopsida > Solanales > Solanaceae > Solanum > Solanum lycopersicum. The sequence continues at coordinate 32,169,904 of NC_090807.1, read as the reverse complement.
AAATATGGCCCACTATATTCCCTTCTCGAAAATTATGTCGAACCTGGGGATTCCCCAGTTTCTTCAGTGCAAACCTGCAGTCATTTATAACGTTAACAAAAAGTTGAGAAGGTTGATTTAGTTGCATAATCAACTCTGTCACATTTGTTTCAACTTCAGTAATTCCAGATTATTAATTCTGGCTACCTCAAGACCATGAAGAAAAGTTTGGAGCTCTATATGGGTATGATTTATACCTTTACTTTTTTTTTTGTAGAATCCTGCAATCCAGTTTCCTTACAATCACGAAACACCCCCCCAATGCCAGAATGTTGATTATCATTACTATAAGAGCCATCAACATTAAGTTTGATTCCTCCCATCAAAGGAGGAAACCATTTAACCATAATATCACAATGCTTATTTTCACATCCTATGGTATGAGTAGAATATTTAAATTCTAGAATACATGCTATAAGATGATCAATGTTGACATCTCTGAAATGATTATTAAAAACATTGTGATTTCTATTAAGCCAAATATGCCAGAAAGTAAATGAATAAAAGAAATCCCAAGACAAAGGTGATTTTCAAATTTATTATTTAAATTCTTCCGGCAAAAATTCACTAAAGGATGGTAAAGTTATGTGAAATTTTGACCAAAAAGTAAGAACAATTGGGCACCCAAAGAAAATATGATAAATATCTTCTTCTTCGTGATTACAAATGTTGCATGTAGATGAAGGAATAATATTAAGCCTATGCAGAAAGGAATTTAAAGGGAGACGATTATGCGAACATAGCCATAAGAAGAATCTTATTTTCCTAAGAGTTGGAATCTCCCATATCCAGTTATAATTATTATGAGATATAAGAGGGGGGGAGATAACTTTGTACATAGAAGCAAGAGAAAAACAATCCATTACTATTAAGAGACCAAGAAGGGAAATCATTATTCCTCAAACCTTCCGTAAAGATAACTATATTAATTTTATGCTTAATATCTTTAGGAAAAACGAAGGAACCGTTTTTAAAATTTCAAGAATTATTCATATAAATGTCACTGATAGTCATATTAATGTCACTAATAAATAGAGGGCGTGGAATTAAAGATCTAAGAGAGAAATTCATAAGAATCCAATTAGAGTGCCAAATACTTATCTGAGTACCCGTTACCGCATTCCAATAAATACCTTTCTTACATAATTCCCATCCTCCAATATTTTTAGCAATTATGATTTATACGATCTTATAGAGCTATCATCATATTTTTTTACTAGACAATTAGCCCAAAGATGATTTGGATTAGAAAAAAGCCTCTAAGTAAAACTTGCAAGAGTAGCTTTATTTTTTTACCTTAACTTTAGTTATACCCAGGCCACCTTCTGATTTCTTCTTAGTCACAATATCCCAATTTAGAAATTGTAATTTCTTTTTAATAGAAGTCTATCCCCACAAGAAATCACGCTGAATTTTATCTATCATATTAAGGGTTGTGCTTGGTAATTTGTAAATTTGCATAGCATAATTATGGATAGTATTTAAAGTAGCTTTAATTAGAACTACTCTTCCTGCAGGATTAAGAAAATTAGTCTTCCAATTAGGTAATCTGTTACGAATTTTATCAATAATATAATTAAAATCAGAGTGGTTAGGAGTTCTAGAGAGAATGGGAAAACCAAGATAAACCCCAAAACGAGAGGATTTTTGAATTCCTAAAGAAGAGGTGGCAAGGGAGATAAACTCTTGAGAACAAGAATGAGAGAAAATAATTTTTGATTTAGTTTTATTTATGGATTGCCCAGAGAGGTCACAAAATTTCTAAAGAGAATTTGCAATAGTGACAATATTCTTGGAATGGGCTTTAGCCATAAGAGTAAGATCATCTGCATAAAAGAGGTGTGACAGAGGAGGAGCCAAATAATTTATTTTTATCGGATCCCAGAGTCCTAAGTTAAATTGATGATTAATATGTAAAGACAAAATTTCCTTACAAAGAATGAATATGTAAGCGACATAGGATCACCTTGTCTAATTCCTCGAGAAGGACTAAAAAAGGTCAGTTTTAGAGCCATTAACCAGAATAGAGATTGTACTAGTAGAAATACAACTCATAATGAGAGATCTAATATTTTTAGGAAATTTCAAAAAACTTAGGATTTCGTAAATTAAAGACCATTCTAACTTGTCAAAGGCTTTCTCTAGATCAATTTTTAAAACAAAACTTCCACCTTTCCTCTTTGAATGTTTAAGATATTGAATACTTCGTGAATAATAATAGAATTTTCAGTTGACCTTCTACCTTTAAGGAAGCTACTTTGACAAGGACCAATAAGAGTTTCTAAAATTGGTTTCAGACGATTAACTTTAGTTTTTTGTAATAATTTTATAAATCGTATAACACAAACCAATGGGTCTAAAAATTTTAAGATGAGACAAAGATAAGTGGTGTTTAAATAATGAGGCAGATTAACACTTTTAAATATAAAATGACAAATCTCAAGAACCGATTTACCTACAATATTCTAGTGTTTTTGATAAAAAGTAGGGTGAAGACCATCAGGTCCAGGTGATTTGTGGGGTTTAAAAGAAAATATAGCTTTAACAATCTCATGATCTTCAAGAGGGCAATCAAGAGGAGAGATATTATTAAAATCAGGGTTACGTAATGAAGTCTGTCTATGAGAGGTAGAGTAAATATTTTGAAAATAATTTAAAGTGTGGTTTATAATATCTAAATGATTAGAGATCCAATCCCCATTGTCATTTTTAAAAATAGAAATATTATTTCTACGTCTACGATTAATAACGGAGATGTGATAAAATTTAGTATTAGCGTGCCATCATTTATCCAATTAATACGAGATCGCATACGCCAATGGTCTTCTTCAATTTTAAGAAGATCATTATATTCTTTAATAAGATGCATGTTAAGATTAACAAGAAAATCATTATTACTAAACAAAGGATTTTTTTGTATACGTTTAAATCTAGCAAGGATACAATTTTTCTTTTTTTTTTCTTTTTAAAAAACCTCCAAGAATAACTTTACTCCAATTCTTGATAGTGTAGACAAAATTACTATAAGTAGTTTTATGATCATTGTTTAACCAACATCCAGAGACAATATTCTTAAATTCACAGTGATCATACCAACAGTTTTCTAGACGAAATGGTTTGCTATTATTATGCCGATCAGAAATATTAATTTGAACCAAAAGAGGGGAATGATCGGAATAAATGCGAGGTAGATGGGTAACAGAAACATTAAGATGGGTTTGAATCCAATTTTGATTAGCAAAACACCTATCTAATCTTTCCAAAATAAGACTTCTACCAACTCTATGATTTGACAAATTATATCTACTCCCCTTAAAACCTAAATCATCAAGACCACAATAATTAGTACAATTAAGAAAATTATTAGCTCTAGTCCAATTTATAGGGTTTCCTCCACATTTATCAGCTTGACAAATAATATCATTAAAATCTCCTCCTACAAACCAGGGACCAGTATAATTATCTCTAATGTTTAGAAGATTATTACAAAGAATATTTCTATGAATAATAATAGGGTTAGCCTAAACAATGGACATTAACCAAGTAGGATTGTTAGTAAGTACCTCAACCATCACATGCAATTCTTGGAAAGTTTGTCGCACTCCTGTAATCCTTACTTGATCTTCATGCCATAAGAGTACAATACCACTAGATCTTCCAGTTGCAAGAGATTCAAACATACCAGTAAAGTTATAATCATTTTTAAGACTTTCATGATTTTTCATTTTTATTTCAAGTAAAGCCAACATGCATGGGGTATGCATATTAAGAAGATCCCTCATATTTCTTCTAAAAGCCATGTTATTAGCACCGTGAACATTCCAAATAATTAAAAAAGGGTTTCTATTCATTATGAATGGATGCATGTTCAATGTGTCCTGTTCCCGATCCACATTGATCTCTGTCTTCATAGTTGGTGTCAGTATTGCTGCTAATTTCGCCACCCTACTGTTGATTGGTGATAGAAAGTCAATGGAGAATTTCTTTAGTGTTTGTGGACACTTGAAAATGTATTTCTTGTCCTCCATCTCTGGGAATAACATAAGGGCTACTTCGCTTAGGTCTGCTATTTCGGTGAACGAGGGAATGCGAGGTTTCTCTTCCAACCCCAAGTCTTGTTGTGATACGGGCATTTCCTGAGTAGTCATATTTTGAAGGGGGGGGGGACTGTCATTTGAGGGTTTTGAGGTATCCATGGAAAGAACAAGGGGTTTTCCTGAGATAGTTCCATCGGACTGAAGAATTGAAGATTCTGACTTGTTCCCAAGTTTTGATTTAGATTGAGGTGGGATGGCATTCCCCACATGTGTTGCATGTTGTGATAAATCAGTGGGGCCATCTCTGATGTTAGAGGATTTATTATATTGTTTACCACTTGGTGATTGAGGAAGTTGTTCGTTGCTAGTCTCATTCCTTCCGTAATTACTTGTGCTAAGAAGTTCGGATTTTGAAGAACAATTGATACTTCCTGTCCGTTTAAGTCCATCTGAACATCACTGCTTGGTTTGCTAAACCCCGTCCGATCCAAGACAATGGAGGTAGGTTTGGTGGTAATGCATTCGTTACGAATAATAATTGGGAGTTTTGCAGTGAAGGGGGAGGAGGAGGATGATTTGAATTTTCCATTATTTTGTTTAGAGGAAAGAGACTGATCTTCCCCTTGCTTGAGAAGAGGATTGTCTTCTCTTGATTCATAACTAGAGGAGGATTTTAGAGGATTTATAAAATTATTTAAGTGTTGAAGTGAAATTAATGATTTGGTGAATAATTCTTGAGATATGTTATGCTTGGTATTGGTGGGAATAAGAGTAGATGTATTAGAAGAAAAGCTGGCCATAGGTTTTAAATGCATGTTTGGACATTTGTCCAATTTTTTATTAGGATTTGCCAAGTGTTCAAGGTTATTCTTTTTGTTGTCCATATTAATTAATTTAAAACTATCATAATTAGTAGTAATTAAAGATATACATCCTTTTTTACCACTAGAAACGCCCTCCGTTTTACTAGAAGAGTTGATTGGTTTATTAAAATTGATATCCTCTTGGCACGTGTCCTGGACACTTGTCAAATTACTTTTACAAGTTGGAATGGGGGAATGAACCAACTCAAGAGATTGATGAACAATCTCCATCTAATCCAAAATGGAGAGGGAAGAAAATTTATTTGTAGAGGTAGGAAGATAAGAGTTATTTTAGGAGTATTAAGATGATTATCTTTAGTAAGAAATTTTGAATTGGAATAATTCAAATTAAAGGGTAAATTATTATTAATTTTTTCATACTTGCCATCTTGATCCTTACCTGCTGGAGAAGAACTCATTTGTGCTTGCTGAACTGCCCCTTTCTTGATACCATTCTTGTTAAATTGCACTTTATGACAAATTTCATTTGTTTGGTTTGTTTCCATCTAGTCAGATTGACTAATTTGCACAACCTCTGATTTAGAATATTTGGAACAAAGCTGTTGGTGTTGAGTACCAATCATGCCACATTTTATGTAAAGAAGATTTGCCATTTCATACTCGATTATTTGCTTATGACTTCCTATGAATATGTGAGGCTTGGCAGGTTGTTGAAAATCAATTTCTACACAAAGCCTAGCATTTCTTCCTCTAAGTGTGACACTCGATCATGCATCCACTTTTAGAAAAGTACCAATAGAATTTTCTATTTTTTGTAGAATAATTGAATCATAAAATTGAGTAGGAAGTTGAAGAAGACGAACCCAAACTGCAGAAGTATTGCTTATTGCAGTATTTGGCATAAAGTTTGGTATCCATTTTTGTATTGACAGAAAAAACCTATTAATGAACCAGGGCCAATTAAACAGAATTTTACCTCGACTTGCTTTGGATCCCAATTTGACTATGTAGTAATCATAACCCAGATCTATTAGAGGGAACTGCTCCTCTAGATTCCACAGAGTTTGCAATTTAGCTTTTAGATACTGATGTATTATTCCCCCCCCCCCCCAGAAGTTTGATAATAATGGAGAATTCCCATGGTGCATACATGCACAGTTTGTCTTCTTCAGAGAGCGTAATTATAATATTCTCTCCCTCCATTCGATTTGTACAAACCGAATCAAAGCCAACACATATAGGCATGTTTTCTAATGCAAATAGGTTGAAATAAACTAAACACATAAATCCCCCCTCCTTTAGATGATCCCCCCAAATATTTTCATATATGGAGAGTTTAGGTTATACAAATATTACAAATTGAATAAAATGAAATAGGCAAAACACGAATTCTCAATCATATATTTATGTAAAAGAGAACCCTAGGACCGCCTATGTGGCGCTGCCACAAGCTAGAATTTCCTTTTAAATTTATTTATTTTCATAACTAGCATTCCCATTTCATGGAAAGTTGTCACTTTCATTAAGAGTTGTGACTTCTATAAAAAGTTGCAACTTTCATAAAGAGTTGCGACTTTCATAAATATTGTGACTTTTACGAAAGTTTGTGACGTTCCAAAGGGTTGTAACTTTTTCAAAGTATTGTGATATTTCAGATAAGGCACAATAAATATTTGTTCACACTATTCTTTGTTTTCTATAGATAGAGGGACTTCATCTCATTTAAAACAACAAAAATTCTAAACATCTTCTTTTTCTGCACAATTAAATATTATTTTTTACGAATACACTGCTGAATATAATCGTTCTATCCTGAGAGGATCTATTCCTTTAAACCTCGGGTAATAGAGGGGAATAATTTTCTTAAGGGGATATTGTGCATTAAATTGACTTAAGTTTTTCCTTTCTGTTTCTTTCTACCTGACATGTTTGTTTATATTTTGTTGTTTATGTTTATGCCAATTTATTGTTATAAGTATTTGTAATACAAATTAAATAACACAATAATTTGAGTATGCACACATGTTTTTCTACTGAAATTGTAGTTTCAAATTGAACTTCATCACTCGGGTATGTTGATTTTAAAAAAACACCCAAATAAATTTAATAGTTTTATGTCATATTTCCCAATCAATAATATATAATAAGTTGAATTGTTGTCCTATATGATACATTCTTCCTCTAATTTTTCATTTTAATAATTGATTATGATACATTTAAATGAGGAACTTTAAAATAATATATGTAAAGCAAACAGTATGACAGAACTTTCTACACGTTAGAATTAGAATATTTGTTCACTTTCTTTAAGTCTTTTAAAATTTATTTATTCCTCCACCAATGATTATTTATTTACTAGAAAATTTAATATCTTTGGTTGATGTTTATTTGATTCCCCAGAAATATCAAATAGTAACACTTCTTGGAAGCAAAAGAATAAATTATAAAATCAAATTTAAGATGATCAATTGAGTGATAAATGTTAAGATGTTATAGTTATCATTTTTCTTTATATTATTAATGTTTGTTACTTCGTATTGTATGTAAGAGAATATAATATTTTAGTTTTAGTAAGTAATATATTTTAAGCATTATTTTATAGATTATGTGATATTAAATTTCCGCGTGAGGTGCGGGTTATTTTACTAGTTGAATACAGAAAACAAAATCAAATACCAAATGGAATCCCTCCCTAGGTGACTTCTCATACTTCCGGACTTTAAAATTTAGATCCTGCTAAAGCAAAAGAAAATAACCAAATACATATGAAAGCACGCATGCATAGTAAAATATTATTCACACATACATGCATACCCACAATGAATCAAACAAACTACAGTAAATAATATCACATAAAAGAGAGGGGTGAAGCAAACTGACCAGGAGAGTTCCCTTTTTATTTATTTATATGCACTAAAGTATGTAAGTTTATGCTATACACCAAATAACACTAAATCAAAACAAAGCCAATTAATAAAATATCTAACCGAATAAGAAGATAAATTATCAACAAAGAAGACAAATTGATTCCACTATTCGACCAGAACACAGCTAAACCAAGTGGAGAAGCACCTCTTAGAAAGTTCTTTGGAAAATTGTTTTTCATTTAAGTAGAGAGTATTTTCTGTTCGAAGTATTAAAGTGTGAGTGTCCCAATAATGAAACGGAGCCTCTTCTTGAATAATGAATGGGAGGGAATAAATAAGGAAAAATAATAAGATAAAATAAATTAAGAATCAGTTTTCTTATTCGGTAGGAGAACTGAATCGGTCAACATTCTTTACCAAATAAAACAATACCAAACTAATCCACTAATTAAGGTGAAGAGATACAAGTACTAAAATATAAACGAGCAAGGACATGTAATTGAATGAAAGCAATAGTTGTGCACCAATTAAATATTTATATGTTCATAGATTACCATAAGTAAATACGGATCTGTATAAAACAATAAATTACAGCAACCTATCAATACTATAAAGTAGCATGAAGAACTTTATAAGGAAAGAAATACTGCATTTATTTATTAATTTGAGGATTTACCATGGGCAAAAGAGGTGTTCAACCAATTAAATTAAATTAAGCATAAGCAAAAATAAATAATCATAATCTTGAACAAGTTAAACAATCAATTTGCTCAAAATTGAGAAAACTCGGAGGCGTTAGAAAGATAATTCAAAGAACTTTCCCACGGTATCTTGTAGACCACCTAAATCCTCATTTCTAGGAATTATAGTCATTTTAAGTTGATCCAAAACCTCATACTTAGCTTAACTTTATCAAACTTCCCAAATTTGATTATTTCCAAATGACTTCTTTCTAATTCTAGTTCTTTCAATTAGCAAGGTTTTACAATATCTCCACCTTGGGAACAGTCGTCCTCAAATGAGATTACTCTTAGTAGGCTAAGGTGTAACATCTAACATCTAGCTCAAACAACCAACAAGCAAAAAGTGAATACAACATGCTAACTTAAAATAAATGCCAAGAGGATTGGTACCTTAATTTGGAACTTCTCCGGATTCGAAGAGATGTGGGTATCTCTTCTTCATATCCTCCTCAGCTTCCAATTAACTTCCTCAACAAACTGATTTCTCCACAAAACTTTGATTGATGTTACATCTTTCATTCTCAACATGCGAACTTGGTGATCTAGAATCTGAATAGGAACCTCGTCATAAGATAAGCTATCCTTGATACCAATATCTTCAGTAAGTATGATAAGTGAAGGATCGCCCATGCAATTTTTCATCCTGGAGAATTTTGAATACCGGATGAAACACTACTAATATTGTGGTAGCTCCAAATCATAAGCCACATTGCCGATCCTCTTGGAAATTCTGTTAGGAACAATATATCGGAGACTAAGTTTCCCCTTCTTACAAAATTTCATAATACCTTTTCTGGGTGAAATTTTTAAAAAGACCCAAGCAACTACTTCAAACTCTAAATATCTTCTCCTAACATTTGTATAAGATTTCTAACGACTCCAAGCTGTTTTCAACTCTCTTGAATAAGGTTTACCTTTTCCATAGCTTGATGCACTAAGTATGGTCCTATTAACCTAACTTCACCAACCTCGAACCATCCAATAGGAGATCTACATCCTTTCCCATAAAAAGCCTCATACGGAGCCATTTGGATGCTACAGTGGTAACTATTGCTTTAAGAGAACTCTTTGAGAGGTAGGTAATCATCCTAATTACCCTTAAAATCAATCACACATTCCCTCAACATATCTTCTAAAGTCTGAATAGTGCACTCTACTTGACCATCTTTTTGAGGATGAAAAGCAGTACTCGAGTTCACCGTTGAACCAAACCTTTGTGGAATGACTTCCAAAATTGGGCAATAAATTGTTTATCTTCATCTGAAATAGTGGAACTGGAACTTCATGATGTCTTACTACCTGAATATATAATTTGGCATAATCCTCTGTTGAATGTGTAGTCTTTATCGAAAAAAGTGGATTGATTTTGTCATTCGATCCACAATCACCTAAAATGAATCATGTTGCCTGCGAGATCGTGGCAAACTAGTAACGAAATCCATAATAATCATATCCCACTTCCATCTTGCAAGTTCTATATTCTGAGTCATACCAACGGGCCTCTAGCGCTCTACTTTAACTTGTTGTCAATTCAGAAACTTAGCAATCAACTCTGCAATGCTCTTCCTCATACTACTCCACCAATAGACTTCTCTCAAATCACGATACATCTTTATGGAACCTGAATGGATAGAATATCTAGAGTTTGAGCTTCCTTAATAATCCTTTTTGGAAGTTTATCCAGCCATGGTACACATAATCTACCTTGGTACCTCAATACACCATCTCACCCCTCGTTCAAAAGCCATTACTTTTCGCTTATGAACATTTGCCTTTTGATTCAAGAAAAATAGGATCTTGGTCTTGTTTCTCTTTAACTTCAAACACTAATGATAATTCAACCCCATTCATTACCACACTTTCTCTTTTGCAAGGACCCATTAAAGGAACTCATAATCACACAAATATATGCAATCTTTATCTAGCTCTTTCTTGTCCTCCTCATAATGAGAAGTACAAATATACTCAATCCGTCAATAACGAAATTAGCTTTACCTGGGTGATAGAAAATATCCATTTCGTAATACTTGAGTAACTGTAACCACTTTTTTTGTCTGAGATTAAGATTTTTTGACTAAAACATACTTCACATGAACACTACAAAGATAATTGTGCCAAATTTTCAAAGCAAATACTATGGCAGCCAAGTCTAGATCATGGATTGGGTAATTTCTCTCATGAACTTAAAGCTATCTGAAGGCATAAGCTATAAATTTTCCATTCTGCATGAACACACAACCCATACCAACTCTCTATGCATCACAACAAACCACAAATCCTTGAGTACCCTCTGGTAAGGTCAAAATCATGGCAATATCAAACTCTTTTTCAATTGATGAAAAATTTTCTCACACGCTTTAGACCATTGAAATTTTACTATTGTCTGAGTTAACTTAGTCAAAGTAGACAAAATAAATGAAAACCCTTTGACAGATCTTCTATAATAGCCATCTAATCCCAAGAAACTCCTAATTCAGTTTGAGACGCAGGTCTAGTCCAATTCTGTACTGCCTCGATTTTCTATGTATCAACTCTAATTCTATCACCAAAAACAATATGGCCTAAGAATGACACAGACTCAAGATAGTATGGCACAAGCGGGTAATAAGACTCCTGCATGTGTTAAGTGTGGTAAGATCCACTCAGTGGTGTGTCGTGATGGATCCACTGGTTGCTTCAAGTGTTGTCAGAACAATCATTTTATGAGAGAGTGTCCTGAGAATAGGAAGGGCAATGGTAATGGGGCAATAGAGCCCCATATTCCTAATACTCATTCTATATCTTTTCCACCATAAAGAATGGCACTAACAGAGCTGAAAGAGCTAGAAGAGCAGTTGAAAGATTTATTTGAGAAAGGTTTTATTCGACCAAGTATCTCACCTTTGGATGCCCCGATCCTATTTGTGAGAAAGAAATATGGTTCTCTTATAATGTGTATATATTGTCATTAGCTAAACAAGGTTACTATCAAAAATAAGTATCATCTTCCGAGAATTGATGATCTTTTCAATCAACTTCAGGGTTCCACTTGTTTTTCTAACATAGACCTCAAATTTGGTTATCATCAGTTCAGAGTAAGAGAAAAGGATATATATCCTTAAGACAACATTTGATACCCGTTATAGTCATTATGAGTTCTTAGTTATGTCCTTTGGTTTGACCAATGCTCCTACAACATTCATGGACCTTATGAATAGAGTATTCAAGCCTCATTTAGATATATTTGTTATCGTATTCATTTATGACATTATAATCTATTTAAGAAGTGAGAAAGATCACGGTAGTCATCTCAAAATAGTTATCTAAACTCTAAAGGATAAGGAGTTGTATGATAAGTTCTCTCAGTGTGAAATTTATCTTGAGTCTGAAAAGACGGGGCTCTATTGCCCCATTACCATTGCCCTTCCTGTTCTCAGGACACTCTCTCATAACATGATTGTTCTTACAACACTTGAAGCAACCAGTGGATCCATTAGGACGCACCACTGAGTGGCTCTCACCACACTTAACACATGCAGGAGTCTTAGTACCCCCTTGTGCCATACTGTCTTGAGTCTGTGTGGGTATAGCTTTGAAATTCTAGGAATTTTGACTATTATAGTCACCTTTGTTCCTTGGTGCAAGTGCACAGATGATGGAGTAGGTCTCTTATGCTTATGTTGGACAGAAGACCGACTCACTCTACTCTTTTGCTGCCCGGACTCATTCCCTAATGCCTTAACCCTCTTATTCTTAAACTCTTCCCTATCCCTCAGCTTGTCATCCTCAACCTGTTGCACATGAATCATCAGCCTTCCTATGTCCACATACCCTATCAACATAGGTGCCTTACCTTTCTTGTTTGGAAAACCAGACAACCAAACAACAAATAAACTCATTCTTCTTCTCATGTCAGCAACCATCTTTGGATCATAGTGGTAAAGTTGTGTGAACTTTAGACTATACTCATGAACACTCATACATTCATGCTTAATGGTGAGGAAATCTCGTCCCTTTGCTTCTCTCATATCACGAGTAAAGAAATACCCCATGAAGGCACACTAAAAATAACCCAACTCACAATTGGTGCATCCTCAACCCTATTATTTTTCCTTTGGTCAAATCAGTTCCTAGCAGCACTCTTCAGTTGAGATTCAACTAGTTTTACTTTTTAGCATCGACATGAATAATCTCAAAAACTTAAGAAGCTCTTCAACAAAGTTCTTCGGGTTCTCAAGGATGGTACAACCTGTAAAGCTTTGAGGATTCATCCTTAGGAACTCACGAACCCTAGAAGTACATACCTTTAAAATATACAATTAAATAGGAATGGGGGTAAAAGGTCATGCCTAAAATTTTGGATCGTTAGAACAATTTCAATCAAAGTTCGGATATATTTCAGATTATTTTTGTAAGAACTATGCAAATGAAAGAAGTTGTTTTGGGGATACATCATTGGAGGGACAATATTTGAATTTGACTTATTTATCTTCTTTAAACTAAATGAATATTTAAATCAATTAGGTTTTAGTTGGACTTTGTTACACATGTATTACTAATAAAATATATTCTATAAAATCATATATTATTTGACATGACATACACGTGCAACACACATACCGAGAAACAATCTGTTCTAAAACTACATATAACAAATGATTTTTTAAAAAGGACATCTTCTAATAGTAAATAGGCATTAATCTCGAGAGATGATATCCATTAATTTGATAAATTATTTTACCATTTTTATTTCATTGTCTGAGATTTTAAGACTCTCAACCACTTCTTTGACCATTTTTTCACTCATTTCATACTTATGTTCTTCATCAAGTAAGATTTTAAATGGCAAGAATGTATGTCATGCTTCCTAAACTCATTACAGAGATGTACTGTGAGTTCACGGTATTTCTAATGCATTTCACGAAGGGTATTGTGTGTCTAGAGAGTTTTTGTATTGGTTTTATCAAGTTTTATGTATTGATTTGCAGGAAAGATGTTCAGGCACAAAACAAAGAAGACAATTAAGATAGTGCTGAAAAGGACCTACGGAGGGAATCGACGGACCGTCGATCCAGTGACGCCCCCATAGATGATGATTGTAGATGAGTAACCTAGGCATTGGAGGAAAATCAGGGAATACAGACCAAGTTTGGAACTATGACAATCATTGATGGTCCGTAGATCAATCAACAGACCGTACTGGTGAACTAGGCTGTGTATCGACCAGTTCGGTTCGGTTTTGAAGTTTATCGAGTTGGCTTATTGGTTATCGGTTTGTAGAGATGATAAACTGTTATAGAACCATTAAGATATTGACTTATTGGTTATTGGTTTATTGGTTTTTGATCGTTATCGGTTCGGTTATCGATTTAACTGTTAAGATTTGACACAGAAAAAAATATTGAAAATCACTTAGAAACAAGGTGACAAACCAAATAAACCATGCACTTGAGTTCACAAGTTACATCTTGCTCAAAAGCAAACACTTTCACATTGTAGAATAATCAAGTGTTTGAGACAACCAAAAATAAAAGTAGGAATAAAACTCCAAGTCGAGGACTTTATATACAAAATGGTGTAAATATAATTATTTAATTTACTATCGGGTTATCAGTTAACCATTAAGAAAAATCTTTAAATCGTTAAGAACCAATAATCCTATAACAAAATAAATCAAAACCGTTATCAAAACCACCTAATCAATAACCCAATACTATAAACCAATAACTTTTTTATCAATTCGGCTTATCGGTTTCGGTTTGATTTTTAACATCCCTATGGTGAACAGTAATATGTGACTACGAGGGTTCCAGTACCTAATACTTTCCTAAGTGTGGAGGCACTGAGGAGCATCGATGCACCATAGATTGGTCGATAGTCCATGCTGTTGGCCCTTCGTTTGATTAAGAGAAGATGCAATCCGCAGGATAAAATATTTTTCTAAGTCCTGGTTGACAGAAGCAAAGCACAGATCATCGATCAATCGAAGGTCCATCAGTTGGTTTCGTAGATTGAAGTTGCGTGCTTGAACAAACTTTTTTTTGAATTCCTTTATTATTAGGATGTTGTTTAAAATAAATAGGGCATAAAATCTCATTTTTAGGGTTAGCTACAATTTCTATTGTTCTAGTTTATGTTTTGGAGATTATTTTTTGCAAATTTGGCAAATAATTGATTTTTCGATTTGGTTTTAAAGCTTTTGGTTTGCAATTCAAGTGCAATATCTAGGTTTACTATTCTTATTAGGTAAGTTCATGATTTTTTCATCTATCAACATGGATTGTGTTCTTGCTAATATGTGTAACTAAATTCAGAACTAGGATTGTGGGAACCATGAGGGATTAACAAAATATAACTAGTAATTAAGCAATTTTTTGAATAGTGTTTTTGCATGCATTTATAATTGTTTCGTTTGGAAGTCTTTTTAATGAGTGCACGCGTTAGAGGTCACCTTGTTACTACTTGCCGTACCAAGGAGTTAGTCAATAAGAAAAGAATGATCAACATAGATTTAGTGTGATACTATGTAATAGTCTAATGTCGATTGGTGCGAGGGTGAAAAACTAAGCCATACATTGATGTAATGTCTAATATGAGGTAATGTTAAAGGTTAGTAAATTATACACACGTAGACGGGCCAAGGTGCGGGGAAAATTTTTCTAGATTCCGGACCAAGGATTTAGAGATACATAACTTATCACTTTGCATGTAATAACTAAGAAAGGATTGTTTTTACTAGGAATGCCGCGTTATGAACTTGTGGAGAACACACACACCCTAGTTAATCTATGATCTTGATAAAAACCAAAGCATACTCTTGTTCACTTGCTAATCATATAATTTAAGCAATCTGTTTCAACAAATACCCCTTTTACTTCATTATTTCAGAAATACCTTGACAAAAAAGATATAATTGTGGGTTAAAGTTAAGACTAAACCATATTCCTCGTGGTATCAACCCCAACCTACTAGTTGGTTCTTTGATGATGATCGCTTATGCTTTTTTATGGAGGTGTAATTTGAGAGTATCAAAATTTGGCTCCGAGCCGGGGAATTTGGCTTTTAGATTAATTTTAACTACATTATTGAACTTTAGTCAAGTGTTTGCTAATTTTACTTTTGTTTTTTCTCTATCAGGGTCTAGATCTAGTGTATGCCAATAACCGGAGCCTAGGGGAACCACTCACTCTTTACAATGCTGAACTGAACTGAACTTTGCAAAGGATGGAAATCAAGGGGTCCCAGGTAACCCAAACAGAGGGAATGTAGGTGATGGAGTAGACCTGCAACCTCCAATACTAGTCGGTGCAAACAACCAGGAACCCGTTGAAAATAAGTGAGGAGACACATTGTGAGTGCCACCTCCAGTAGCCCTAGGACTTCAGGATCATCATAGGGGCAACGTAAACATTGCAGACTCTGATGCCCCTCTTGTCCTACCCCTTGCCCCCAGGCCACACATTTGTATTGACGAGTAGCTTGATGCAGATGCTCACCGCGGGGGGTATTATTTTGAGACTAGAATTGGAAAACCCACATGCTCATATAGCAAAACTGAGGATGGTTTGCAAAAGCTACGTAGGTAGACCAGATCTGGACATGAATGTCATCGGGTTGGGAGTGTTCCCTCTATCATTGATAGGAGATGTTGTTGTATAATTCAGTGAGCTGCCCTACAAATCAATCTATAATTGGGATGAATTGAAAGATGTGTTCTTAGAAAGGTACTATCCAGTGTCCAAGAAGCTCAACACAAGGATAAGGTGAAAAACTTTGTGGAATTAACTGGAGAGTTGGTGTGTAGCTCTTGGGATAGATTCATTGCATTCATAAGGGGTGTCCTATATCATCGGATTAATGATGAGTCACTGAACAAGTATTTCTATAGAGGTCAAGATGACAACAATAAAGTAGTACTCAATATGATTGCTGGTGGCTCATATGGAGAATTCACTTATGCTGAGATTGCGGAGAACTTGGGAAAGATCTGTCAGAAAAATAAATCATGGAGCACTAGAAGGTTAGAGACTGGGAGAAACACGCTTGCCGTTCACGATACAAATAACCAACCTATCGATGAGATACGGGAGGAGATGAGTCAGATAAGGACCGGGTTGGGGTTAGTATTGAAGCATCTGAACGGTGGATCAGAGAAGGTGAATGCAGTGAACTACTTAACAAGATTCCCACCACCATTAGAATAATGCTACTATGAGGAGGGAACTTATGTTGTGAATAACTATACGAGGGGTTTTCAACCAAATGCCCAAGGGCCCAACATGCATAATTGGCGCCAAGTTCAAGGAAACCAAGGTCGAAACTATGACAACTACAACCGAGAAGGTCAATCTGTCCGAGATGGGAACTATTATTGAAACAACAACTTCAATCAGAACAACTATGAAAGCAGGAACGATCAGGCTTGGCCATATGTCCCTTCTCAAAATTGAGAATCTTCTCCTAGGGAAGGTGGAGGTAGTATGCCCCGTATTGAGGATATGATGCATAAAATATTGAGGAGATTTGACGCAAGTGATGATAATATGAAGGAGATGCAAAATGACTTGTCTAGTACTGGGTAAAAGGTTGATGCACATCCAGTCTCAATAAAGCATCTTGAGCTACAAATGACTCAGTTTTCCACTGCAGCAAACCCGTGCCAACTTGGCACTTTGCGTAGTAGCACGATTGAAAACCTAAAGAATGATAGGCATTGAATGGGAGTCAGTACTAGAGGGATACTGATAGTGTAAAAGATGTTTAGGTGACACGGGTCAGTGGAGAGTTCACGATTGTGATGGAAAAGGAAGTGAAAGTTACTCAAAAAGTTTTCCCTTTACCTATACCTCCTCCTCCGTTCCCAAAAATGCTAGTGAAAAAGACAGAAGAAGGAAAATTCCACAGGTTTATAAGTATGTCAAAATAGCTCTCTATTAACATCCCGTTGATAGAAGCCTTAGAGAAAATGTCTGGGTATGAGAAGTTCATGAAGGATATCGTGACCAAAAAAAGGGCAATGACATTTGAAGATGATGATAGATTGTAGCACTATAGTGCTATTGCTACAAGGTCCTTAGTGGAAAAGAAAGAATCCTTGTGCCTTCACGATTCCATATACTATCGGGTTGTTACACTTTGCTAAGGTATTGTGTGATCTTAGTGCAAATATAAATATTATGACTTTGTCCATCTATAAGATGCTAGGGTTGTGGCATCCAATACCCACTAGGATGCAGTTACTGATGGTTGATCGAACTACAAAGACACCAATCGGTGTACTCCACTATGTTCTAGTGAAAGTCGAGTCATTTATCTTTCCAGAGAAATTTGTGATCCTTGATTGTGAGGTTGACTTTGAGGTTCCCATCATCCTTGGGAGACTATTCCTTGCTAGTGGGCATGTACTAGTTGATATGGAGAATGGGAATATGAAGTTTAGGCTAAATAATAAAGAGGCTACATTTGATATTTATAGTTCCATGAAGAAAAGTAGTGAAGTATAATCAGTGTCTGCAATAACTTACAGATTCGAAAGTGTGTGTGAGGTGCGAATTGAAGAAAGGTTGGGTGTTGAGTTTACAACAGCAACTATGATGAACTTTGAGAGTGATTGCATAGAGGATTTTTATGAGTGGGTGGTTATATTGGATATATTTTGAGTATCGGCCAAATACAAAGCGGTTAAAGCTAGACATAAAGAATTGTAAATCACCACCTGCAAAGCCATCTATTGAGGAAGCACCAGAATTATAGCTCAAGGCTCTACCAATGCTTTTGAGGTATGTATTCTTGGGCAAGAATGAGACGTTCCAAGTTATTATTGCGGCAGACTTGAATGGCTAGCAAGCCGAGTGTTTGGTGGCCGTGCTAAAGAGGTTTAAGAGACCCATTGTTTGGACCATTGTAGATATTATCAGAATTCCTCTAGGTATTTCTGTTGCATGATCCAACTCATGAAAGATCACAAACCTAGCATTGAGCATTAGAGAATATTAAATCCGCTGATGCAAGAGGTAGTGAAGAAGGAGATTATTAAATGGTTTGATGTTGGAGTCGTTTATACCATTGCAGATTGTAGTTGGGTATGCCCTATTCACTGTGTACCTAAAAAGGGTGGTATCACTGTGGTCTCTAATGAAAGGAACGAGCTTGTTCTGATGCGACCGGTGATCGAATGGAGAGTTTTCATGGATTAACGAAAGTTGAATTCTTGGACGTAGAAAGACCATTTCCCTATGCTGTTTATGGACCAGATGTTCAACGGACTTGAAGGTAAGGTATGGTATTTCTTACTTTATGGGTATTCGGGCTACAATCAGATTTCCATTGCCCCAGAAGATCAATAAATGGCCATGTTCACATTTCCTTATGGGACTTTGCATTCAAATAGATGCCTTTTGGGTTATGCAATGCACCTGCCACTTTTCAACTTGTATGATGTCGATCTTCTCCGACATGGTGAAGGACACTATTGAGGTGTTCATGGATGATTTCTCTGTCATGGGCAACTCTTTGATCATTGTTTAGACCATTTAGCCGAAGTACTTAAAAGACGCGAAGACTACAATTTGGTACTAAATTAGGAGAAGAGTCATTACATGGTCAAAGAAGGTATTGTGTTGGGTTATCAGATCTTGAGCAAGTGTATTGAGGTCGATAGGGCCAAAGTTGAGGTGATCGAAAGGCTTCCACAACCCATCTCCATAAAGGGTGTTAGAAGTTATCTTAGGCAAGTCGTATTTGCTTGGGACAGAGGTGAACAAACCATTCAACGTTAAGATATTTGAAGGCCAAGAAGGATGTAAAACATCGATTTATTAGATAGGTGTTGCAGTTTCAAGAATTTGATTTTGTGGTGAATGACTAAAAGAAATGGAGAACCAAGTTGCCGATCAGATGTCGAGATCAGATGATTAATCTTTACTCTAGATTTGGGAAAAGGGTAAATTGAATGATATGTTCCCAGATGAGACGGTGTTGGCCGCCTCACATGACCTTATTCCTTGGTATATCAACTTTGATAACTACTTGGCAAGAGATGTAGTTCCAGCAGATTTGTCGTCTCATCAAAAGAAAAAGTTCATTCATGATGTGAAAAAGTTCTCTTGGGATGAGCCATACTTGTATTAAAGTTGAGCCGATGGTATTATTTATCGCAGTGTGCCTGAGGTAGAGATTTTGAGTATTCTCGAGACATTTCATTCATCACCTGTCGAAGGGCATCACAGTGGTGTGCAAACCGCACACAAGATTTTGCAGTGCGGATACTATTGGCCAGTCAGTTATGAAGACTCCCATGAGTTTGCCCAGTCTTGTGATCAGTGCCAGAGAGAAGGTAGAATTCAAGGAGGCAAGAGCTTCCTATGAGTCCAAACATGGTAATCGAGCTATTTGATGTATGGGGCATCGAATTTATGGGGCCATTAGCTCTCATGGGATGAAGTATATTGTAGTATCGATTGACTATGTATGGAAGTGGGTGGAAGCAATTGCACCCCCCAACAATGAAGGTAAGAGTGTCACTACATTCTTGAAA
Source organism: Solanum lycopersicum (assembly GCF_036512215.1). Lineage (NCBI taxonomy): Eukaryota > Viridiplantae > Streptophyta > Magnoliopsida > Solanales > Solanaceae > Solanum > Solanum lycopersicum. The sequence continues at coordinate 32,149,879 of NC_090807.1, read as the reverse complement.
AAGACTATCTTTTCCAGATTTGTCATCACATGGGAAATAATCAGTGATGGAGGTTCCGGTTTTTGCAATAAGTTGTTCAAAACATTGCTTGAAAAATATGGAATCTTTCACAAAGTAGAGAGTCCTTACCATCCACAAATTAGTGGGCAAGTGGAAGCGTCCTGTTGACACCCAATTTTGGCCTAACATTTTAAAAATTCGTGATTTTGAAGCTTTATTTATTTATTAGCAAATTTTGGTCCGATGATTTTAAAAATTCATACATTTTGAGTCAAATACAAAAAGAAATTAAAAAAAGAATCTGCCTTTCCCACATTGTCTCTCAAACAATTTTCAATTTTGCAATAGTCCCACATCGGTATTTCATCCTTTTTGAGGATTTTTGGGTTTCTATATAAGCCACTTCATTCACTTTTTTAGGAGAGGATTTTGGAAGGGAAGATTAAAGAGTACCCATAAAATTTTGAGAATTCTTGGTTCCATAGCTCAAATTTTAAAGTGTTTTTTTGTGGTTTTTCGAGTTGAGGAGGTGGAGTCGTCTCCTTCAAACTTGTAGTTCCGGTTCGCTGCCCAGAACCAGATAAATTTTTTTCTTTCTTAGCCTTGTTTTATTTAATTCCTAGCTCTTTTATGTTTTATGTTTATTATATGTAGCTTGTTTTGTTTTCTTTTAGTTTAATGTAGTTCTAAAAGTCAATTAATATTTGTGTTTATTGTAGTTTTAATATTAGTATTATTTTATGGTTTGATGTTTTTTTATTTAGTATTATTAGTTAAAATCGTTAGTCAACAATTTGCTATCTTAACTTTTCAGGGTTTTGTTATTATTCTATTTTAATGTTATTTTTAATTTTTATATATTACGCTATTGTTGTTTCCATTTCTAATTATGTTGTTTTAGTTTGGTTGTTGTTTTTCATATTCTCTTGGGATAATTTGTTATGTTTTATTGATGTTCAGTTTATATTATATATTTTTTAAATGGGCCAATGAAAAAACTCTCTGTCGGTTTTGGAGGCCTTCTCATTTTGAAAGACGGAAAATTTAATCAAGTTTATATTATAAATTGTTAAAGGGCCGATGAAAAATCTATCCGTAGGGTTTAGAGGCCTCCCCATTTTAAAAAGACGGAATTTTAATTCAAGTTTATATATTTTATATGTTGAAAGTGGCCAATGAAAAAACTCTCCGTCGGTTTGGAGGCCTCCCCAATATTAAAAGACGGAAATTCTAATTTAAGTTTATATATAATTTTAGTTGTTGGAATTGGCCGATGAAGAAATTATCGTCGATTTCCAAGGCCTCCCATGTTAATAAGACGGATTTTTATTTTTAAGTCATTATTTGATTTATTCATTTTTATTTATTTGACACTAACTCTTTTACTAAGTGTCTTTACAGGTATCCAAAACTTGCTTCCTTGAAGCCATTCGAAAAAGCTCGAATTATACTTTTATTTCATTATTTTGTGAATATTCACATTAGGCAAATTTTAGGCCGATGATTATTATTCTATTGTGTTTATTGCATGTTTATTATATTTGTATATTATTTTATATTCTTCCTCAATTTGAAAAAAAATGAATTCAGTCGGGAACCACATTTGTGGATTCCGAAGGGTGCCTAACCCCTTCCCTTTGGAATAACTTGAACCCCCTACCTAGAATCAAATTGGTTTCGTAGATTAATATTCGGTTTCCTAGTTTTCCTAAAAAATTAGGTGGCAACTCTTTTTTAAAACTCGTTTATTTTTTAAAACATTGTTAAAATTGAATCAATTAATTATTTTTGAGTTGCCGCAATGTTTCGCCCTATTTCAAAAGAGTAGGGATGTAAACATAATGACGACTCTGCTGGGGAGTTTAGAGGTTTTTTTTCAAATTGAGGAAATTTTTGTTCTATTGTTATGTTATAGCTTGTATTTTTATATTTCGCTGATTATTTGTATATTGTATTTATTAATTATTCATTTTATTTTGTGTATATTATCATTACATTTCATGGCATAATTCCCGTGAAATGACAAATAGTTTGCATTAGGACAAAGGAAGTTACGTGGCTTACCACGGCTTCCTTAAAAAAAAAACACAAGTCTAATCTTTGGAAGTAATAAACGAATAGTTGGCTTGCGGCATCCAACGTCATTTATTAGCTTCACCTTGTTGTCTGTCCGACTCGGGTAACCGTCACTTCTATACCAATTATAGTCATTCTAGGATAGAGAAAAATCAAATCCGAATTTAAGCATCAACCTAAGGTGACCGACACCCAAGGCGTGTTGATCCTATTAGAAGACCACCTTGAGTCCAAAACAGTCCACGACCTAAATGGACGTTCATACTTATGTGTTTAAATTTTAAGGATGTATACGTTGTTTTAGAAAATCATTGCCTCACAGTGTAAGGATTAGATTATAGTTTGCTTAGGTTAAAGAAAGAGCTTCACCAGCTACTAGCCTATTCGAAGATATTTCCACCCGAAGATGACAACAAATCAAGAAAGCAGAAGGATCTTTCATGGAGGCATAGTTTAGGGTTGTACCCCTACTTGAGACTGATTATTTTGTATACATTTACCCTATTATGTATTTCCATTAGGTTTTATTCATAAAATTTGTATAAATTTGAGTTTTTGGGCAATGAAATATTTCAAATGACGTATACATCCTTCAAATTGATAGGCCTACCCTAGGCATAAAAGGGTCACATATTTGTATAGGATGCGCATAATTGTTTGTATGCTATGTGATATATTTCAGTTTGTCTTTAATTAAAACAATATTTATGTGTTTTATTCATTATTTTTGTGATCTTTTGTATTATCCATTATGTACAGGAACTAACACTTTTACATTTTTGAGTTGTTCTTCTTCAATGGGAAATGTTGATTTGTGTCCGAATTCATGAAATCATTATTTGTCCACAGTTGCAAGAGACAAGAGGATTAGCGAAATTAGAGTCCTTGCATTTCTCAATTATATCAAGTCAAAACGATAAATCAGGGGAGTATTTGACTATGAGGTCGCATCCACTTTTTCTTTTTATTATTATTTTGCATGATGATCTTGCTCTCACATATTTCTCATATTTTTGTAGGAATACCGTTCCCGACATCAGTCGGGGATGGTCATAACAATGTTTGGATCTCGTGAAAATTGGAAGGAGACAAAGGTCCAGGAAAATATCCAAAAAGAGTACAACAAATCATTACTGTAGAAATTCGTAGGTCACATTCAACAGACAGTATAAATGTTGACGATTAAGAGGCTATAAAACTTATTGGTGAAAAAAAAACACTTCATGACTACAATTTTTTAGTGGCGCTAGACCTAGGAATTTCTTTGAGTTGTCTAAATTTTTTAATATTTATATGCCTTATCTTGCCGAACTACGCGTACCTGATTCTCATTTTAATGAGATACGTAGGCAACCCTTCTTGGGTTCGGTAGTATCTTCTAAAAAAAAATAAAATAAAAATTCTTTTATAAAATAGTTTGTTCATATTTTCCAAGTCATATCTGCACAAATTACGCGTATCTGATTCTCATTTTGGTGAGATACGTAGGCCACCCTTCTTGGGTTCAGTATTATTTTCTCCAAAAAAAAAGATTTTATAAAAATTGTTTATGCATATTTTTCAAGTCATATCTGCACGAAAAAAAATAGTTTGTGCATATTTTTAAAGTTATATCTGCATGAACTACCCGTACCTGATTCTCATTTTGGTGAGATACGTAGGCAACCCTTCTTGGGTTCGGTATTATCTTTTTCAGAAAAATAATTTGTGCCTATTTTCCAAGTCATATCTGCACGAAAAAAATAGTTTGTGCATATTTTCAAAGTTATATCTGCATGAACTACCCATACTTGATTCTCATTTCGGTGAGATACGTAGGCAACCTTTCTTGGGTTCGGTGTTATCTTTTTCAAAAAAATTAAAAAAAATGAAATAGTTTGTTAATATTTTCAAAGTTATATCTGCATGAACTACGCACACCTGATTCTCATCTCAATGAGATACATAGGAAGCCCTTCTCGGGTTCGGTAATCATTCTTCTAAACAAAAAAAATTTGTACATACCGTAAGAGTCATGTCTTCAGCTCGGTTGGGACCTATGTAGTTAAGAGCATGTAAATATATTCAATATGATTGAAAAGACTGACTTTGCGGTAAACTATAGATTCTCGTGGTACCTCTTATCTGTACTTTTGTGATACTTGAAAATTCTCTTGCATGCAATCAAGATAAGAATAAAACTAACCTTATGTTTCATGTGCAATCAAGATAAGAATAAAACTAACCTTATGTTTCATGTGCATTGTGTGGTGAGATTTTGATCAAAGTTCAATTGTGCTACAGTGTTGATCTAGAACTTGACCTGAACATTTTTCAAGGCGAAATCATGAGTAATGTTTGGTTTGAGGAAGGATTGTAGGCCTTTTTTGACCAGATTGTGCCTTTCAAAGCCTACCAAATTACATTAATCCCTAGTTTTCCCATTTTGAGCCAGAAACCTTCATTTAGACAACCACATCTTAACCACTATCCTTTTGAGTGCTTACGAGCACTATCCTCTCTTGGCCCAACCTTCTTGAGTGCACCAAGAATGTGTGAATTATAATAGGAGATCCATGTTTGAAATTTTCAAAAGCAAAGATATTGAGTCTCCCAAATTAAAGGAAGCAAAGACCTCTAGAGAAAAGAGAGAAAGGAAGAAAGGTAAAGAATACCGTTACATGGTCAGTGAATGGAGGGAAGGAAAATACTCCAACAAAAAAGGGAAAAAATATTATAATAAAGAAGTGAATAAAAGAAAATCTCCAACGAATAAGGACTCAAAAGAAGAAAAAAGAGAAGAAGAGAAAATCTCAAAAACTGAACAAAAAGGGGGAAGGAAAAAACGATAAAAATGAGAATTCAAAAGAAGATAAAAGGTGGGGAACAATGAAGAGGATCTAACGCCAAAGGCGTACCAATCATTAAAAGCACAAATTCTGTGGGACGCTCAAGGTGGAATTAAGTCACTTTTACCTCAAATAAATATCCTACCCATCCCTAAGCCTATGTTACAAGCCAATTACAAGCCCTACATGATCTCATTTAAAATGTTCTCACATTAGTGGAGATTTACATAAGGGTCAAGCATATGGTATCACAGTTGTGTGCATTGAACATTCTTGTGAGTGTGAGTGAACTTTGAAAAAATGTCCTATAATCAAATGTTTAAAATATGTGTGAAATAAGACTAGTCTTTGTTGTGAGGGCACTTGAAACATGAGGATTGATACAATTCAAAACCTTTGTTTGAGACAAGATGAACGGATCTTGTTGATCCTTAAGTATATTTGAGGTACCACTTGAAGCTGTAGGAATTACCTTAATTCAATCTTTTTAAAAAAAGATTTACCTGCAATCTTAACTATTGGTACCAATTGTGGTGAAGATTTGACTATCTCATCGCATTTTTATTTTTGAAAAAAAAAGATTAAAAAAATTGTCTTTTGAGTTGTTCATTATAAAAGGTGTTGTTAAGTTAATCTTATATATGTGAGACGCCTATTTTACTTCATTGGATTGTCCATCCCCAAAATGTGATATGTCTTGTTTTACGCTTTGAATATAGCAAAAGATACCATTTGCATATTCTATCATGTTCATATTGTGCATTTTCTACTGATAATTTTTCAGATTATTTGCAGCACTCATCATCTACAAGATTGGAATTACATTTGACCTGATTCTTGCCGCAACAGGATATGTAGGCCCCACGATGGCTCGGTCATATACCCAGTGTGATTATTACTTCTCATTACAATATAAACTGGGACAGAATTTTTGAAGATACTTCAAAAATTCACAATAGAGATAGCCAACAAGTCAAGATTAAAGATCATTTTGAGATGTGCCAAAATTCTAACTAGGACAGAATTTTGAGGAAGGTCTCAAAATTCTGATAAGTACTGCCAGAAGCTTGATAGCAACTACAAAAAGAGCATGCATCTCTAGTTAATTGATGCATCACGAGTTGATATTCATGCATTGCGAGTCAATTCATGCATCGAGAGTTAATTCATGCATTGAAAGTTAATATTCATGCATCGAGAGTCAATTCATGCATCACTAGTTAATATTCATGCATCGAGAGTTAATTTTCATGCATCGTGAGAAGATTTCATACCTCGCAGAAAATTCATGCATCGCGAGAAGATTTCATACCTCGCAGAAATGTATGCATCACAAGAAGAATTCATACCTTGCGGAATTTATGTATTGCGGGAAGATATTCATGCCCCGCGGAAGATCATGCATCAAGAGTCAATTCATGCATCACTAGTTAATTCATGCATCCAGAGTCAATTCATGCATCACTTGTTAATTCATGCATCGAGAGTCAATTCATGCATCACGAGTTAATATTCATGCATCGCTAATTAATATTCATGCATTGCGAGTTAATATTCATGCATTGCAAGTTAATATTCATGCATCGTGGATTAATATTTATGCATTGCGAGTTAATATTTATGCATCGCAAGAAGATTCAATTCCTCGCAAAAGTTTACATATCGCAAGAAGATTTCATACCTTGAGGAATTTATGCATCGCGAGAAGATTTCATCCCTCGCAAAATTTTATGCATCGCGAGAAGATTCCATCCCTCGCAAAAGTTTACATATCGCAAGAAGATTTCATACCTTGCGGAATTCATGCATCGCCAGAAGATTTCATCCCTCGCAAAATTTTATGCATCGCGAGAAGATTCAATTCCTCGCAAAAATTTACATATCGCAAGAAGATTTCATACCTTGCGGAATTTATGCATCGCGAGAAGATTCTATCCCTCGCAAAATTTTATGCATTGCGAGAAGATCCAACCCCTTGCAAAATTTGCGCATCGCGGGAAGATATTCATGCTCCGCAAGCAATCACGCACCACCAGAAAAGGAATCGTGCATCTCAAAGGAAATATTTATCCCTCAACGTCAACTGACGTTAAATGCCGAGGAGAGAAATTGAGTGTCGACACAGTAGAAGATACTGTCTCCCATTTAAATTGCATTTTTAAGTTGACGAGTTTCATCTCTGTCTTTGTCAAGAGCATTCGAAAGGATGAATTTCTTCAAAAAAAATCAAAACAAAAATAATAAAAAAAAAGATAAAAAAAACAGGTGCAAACTACTTCAACAAGGACACAACACATCATGGAACATTTTGGAAACAGGTCTGGGATTGACTTCCACCACATGCAACCGTACTTCTCTACAAAGGTCATGTGTTCGGTCAAAATTGGGTTTGTCAATTTCATTGTCCACGAATTCTTTCATCAATCACACACAACGAAAGGGACAACTGTTGACACCCAATTTTGGCCTAACATTTTAAAAATTCGTGAATTTAAAGCTTTATTTATAATAGCAAATTTTGGTCCGATGATTTTAAAATTCATACATTTTGAGTCAAATATAAAAAAAATTAAAAAAAAATCTGCCTTTCCCACATTGTCTCACAAACAATTTTCAATTTTGCAATAGTCCCACATCGATATTTCATCCTTTTTGAGGATTTTTGGGTTTCTATATAAGCCCACTTCATTCACTATTTTTAGGAGAGGTTTTTGGAGGGGAAAATTAAAGAATACCCATAAAATTTTGAGAATTCTTGGTTCCATATCTCAAATTTTAAAGTGTTTTTTGTGGTTTTTCGAGTTGAGGAGGTGGAGTCGTCTCCTTCAAACTTATAGTTCCGGTTCGCTGCCCAGAACCAGGTAAATGTTTTTCTTTCTTAGCCTTGTTTTATTTAATTCCTAGCTCTTTTACGTTTTCTGTTTATTATATGTAGCTTGTTTTGTTTTTTTAGTTTAATGTAGTTCTAAAAGTCAATTAATATTTGTGTTTATTGTAGTTTTAATATTAGTATTATTTTACGTTATGATGTTTATTTATCTATTATTATTATTATTTTAAAATTGTTAGTCAATAATTTGCTATCCTAACTTTTCAGGGTTTTGTTATTATTCTATTTTAATGTTATTTTTAATTTTTATATATTACGCTATTGTTGTTTCCATTTCTAATTATGTTGTTTTAGTTTGGTTGTTGTTTTCCATATGCTCTTGGGATAAGTTTGTTATGTTTTATTGATGTTCAGTTTATATTATATATTTGTTAAATGGGCCAATGAAAAAACTCTCCGGCGGTTTTGGAGGCCTTCTCATTTTGAAAGACGAAAAATTTAATCAAGTTTATATTATAAATTGTTAAAGGGCCGATGAAAAATCCATGCGTCGGGTTTAGAGGCCTCCCCATTTTAAATTGACGGAATTTTAATTCAAGTTTAAATATTTTATATGTTGAAAGTGGCCAATGAAAAAAATCTCCGTCGGTTTTGGAGGCCTCCCCAATATTAAATGACGAAAATTCTAATTTAAGTTTATATATAATTTTAGTTGTTGGAATTAGCCGATGAAGAAATTACTGTCGATTTCCAAGGTCTCCCATGTTAATAAGACGAATTTTTATTTTTAAGTCATTATTTGAGTTATTCATTTTTATTTATTTGACACTAACTCTTTTACTAAGTGTCTTTATAGGTACCCAAAACTTGCTTCCTTGAAGCCATTCGAAAAAAGCTCGAATTATAATTATTTTGTGAATATTGATGTTAGGCAAATTTTAGGCCAATGATTATTATTATATTGTGTTTATTGCATGTTTATTATATTTGTATATTATTTTATATTCTTCCTCAATTTGAAAAAAAATGAATTCAGTCGGGAACCACATTTGTGGATTCCGAAGGGTGCGTAACCCCTTCCCTTCGGAATAACTCGAACCCCTTACCTAGAATCAAATTGGTTTCGTAGATTAATAATCGGTTTCCTAGTTTTCCTAAAAAATTAGGTGGCGACTCTTTTTTAAAACTAGTTTATTTTTTAAAACTTTGTTAAAATTGAATCAATTAATTATTTTCGAGTTGCCGCAACGTTTCGCCCTATTTCGAAAGACTAGGGATGTAAACATGTCCATCAAAGAAATAAAGTAAATCTTTGCGAAGACTGTGAATGCCAATAAAATGAATTGGTTGGATCTTGACCTTGGGAATGAATCAACTAACAATGCATGCTAAAAGTAAAGTAGTGATCACCCTTGGTATGAGGGATAGTGATTGTGAAGCATTTTAATTACCCATAATATGTGTGTCTAAATCTTCCCTTCAATTTCGACCTAGGGTTCCATACTTTATAGAATCAGGGTTAGAAAATTGTACGAAAATAGAACCCTAAGAACGACGGACTAGCATATTTTAAGTTTAAATGCATGAATTAACTAGGCTATTATTAAAATTGGTAACAAAAAAATTGGAACTTAAACTGAAGGAGGCTTGCATTTTGCCACATACCAGTCACGAGACCTCATTTATGGACTTTTATTCAATTGACGGACCGTTTATTGTGTGTGGTTTGCCATGCGCACAAAAAGTCACAAGTGTCAAACGACTGATGTAGACTATGGTCTGTCGATTGATCGACGGGCCATTCTATACATCCGTCATTTTTATTAGAGAGTATATTTTGACCCATCAAATATATAGAAGGGTTTAATGGACCGTAGTTCACTATAAGGACCGTCGATGGGGCCCGTCAACTTGAAAATACAACCATTGAAACTTTTATTTTTTATTTTTTTTGCCATTGTGTGCTTATTGTCCTAAAATATTTTAAATGTGTCGTTAAGCTATTTTGGTACTAACAATTGTCCACATGTACGATGGCTCCCAAGTGGAAAGTGGTTTACTCGAAAAGGGGAAAATCTAAGTCAATCTCCACGTTCCTCTGGTTGATTGATGAAGACACCAACTCAGAGAGAAACCAAGCCTACGTTCCTCCAAGCACAAGAAAACAAACGATAGAATCCCTGACAACTAGGGGCACCTTCGTAAGGTTAACCCTGACGTAGTCACTGCCTCCCAGTCTGATGAAGAGCGAACACTGATCTGCTCACCAACTAGGGTTGCCTCATGTCAAAAGAGGGTTTACTGTCCTGCTCTAAGTCCACCCTATTTAAAGCTCAGGGTCTGCCTAGTCCTCAGGGTTCAAGCCGGCCAACACATCCAGTTCCAATTCTCAAGGGTCACCGAATTAGGGGATAATGAAAAAAAACCTCGTCTGATGAGGCCACTAGCTTGGAAGATGCACCCACACATCAAACAGATGACCCCCCTCTAATAGTTGATGAACCAAACAGGTGGTGTGCCGAAGGGCAATGAAAGTATATAGGAATGCCAAGATGATCAACGAAAATGGGTGATGGCCCGATTGATTACTAAGGAATGATGAGTCGTCACCCGGAGCCTACATATTAGAGGCAGAGGTGCACCAACTATACAACCTCCATAAGTGTGACTGGATTGCACAAGACATGAGCACATACATCGTGAATATTGTGAGGGAGTTTTATCCTTTCTATGCTGCCACTCTCAGAGGGTCCATCCACAAGCGGGCCAAACCTGTAAAATAGGACCCTATCACTTACACAATGGTCCAAGGATACTGGGTGGACATCTCACAAGCCACCATACACTATTTCCATATGGCCCCACCGCTAGTCTAGACTGGAGCATCAAAGACACAGAGTTTGATTACAGGAGTGACATAGTCTTCAGAGGTGATTTATAGGGAAGTGCCGAGAAACCAGAAGCGGTGAATATGTAGTTAGCCTAATACATTGCGTCAGATAGTGAGCGGGCTGACTAGGTCACAAAACCCCGAGGAAGCATCAAGAAATCTACACTGAAATTTGTGGCCAAAGTTTTTAGGTTGTTGGTCTGAAACAGAGTATTACCCACATAGGCCGACAATGTACATTGTGGGATAGAGTAGTCATGGTGGCAGTACTAGTAGCAGGTTTGGAGATTGACTTTGCCTTGATTACATTGGCAAAGATACACGAGAGGGCGTTCAAGACCTGTATTGCTTATCCCTTTTTGTATTTCATCTTTCAGATGTGCAGGGAGTTGGAGTGCCAATCTGGCACTATGATGAAATCATTCAACCGACCAAGACGTTGGATATAGGTCTCATCAATGATGAGGCTAATGTAGTGGCACCCTGTAGAGACCCTAAACCCTTGCTCCATCATATATAGCCTTAGATGCACAAATCCATACCATAGGCTGAGGAGCGCATAGAAAAAAGGGTGGCCAAGAAAATGGAGCAGCAGATTCAGGCAGTTTACAAATGCTTAGACGCATTTGAGTTGTGAGTTTTGGCACAACCAACCCCCACCAAAGATCTCATTCCCTTCATATAGAGTTTGTTAGTCTACGAGCTGATGTAGATGTTATATTTGAGATGCCGTAGACTGAGCCGGAGCATGTCCCCATAGAGCTGGCTAAAGATATTGTCCTTGAGGCCTTATTAAGGGTACCTACTAAGATATAGTCCAACCACGTGCTCGTGGAAAAAGGCGCAATTCTACTCGCACCATTGAGTCCAGTGATGAGGCTCATGACAAAAAAAAGGGAGCAGATGCAGGTGGAACAGGCTAGGAGGACCTCTATAGTGGATGAAGAGATGCGCCAGAGGAGGGTGCAAGAGTTAGTTGCTGGGGCATCTAGTTCTGGGCCCATAAGTGGAGCAGTGAGCATTACTCATGGTGCTCATAAAAGTGGTGGAAGGTGTCATCCCTAGATATATGGTCACTTCTTATGGTGGCCCAATTGTTGACCTTATGGACTTCGGGAAACCAAACCCACTCGGTTGTTGATTGGTCTTTCACTTTATGCGCCATAGGTTTGCCCACTTACAAGTATTCTTTCTATGATTTCTTGTGCATTAGGGACAATGCACTATTTTTTTGGGGCTGGGCTAAATGGAATGTGATTGATAGGGTGAAGTCTGATCCAACTCACGATCCTCTCTTGGGGTTTTCTTTCTTGTGTTCATTTTACCCAAGAGACTGTTTAAATTTCTGTTGAACTGGCATGTATTTAGTTAGTGTTTGTGTAGTATCATGACAAGATTGATGCATTATGGCTAATGAGAAAATGAGACACGTCAAATTAAAGTACTTGCATGTATAGTCTTAGATAAGTTGAATATGTTGACTCAAAAATATGACATGAAAATGCACCAACTGCATGACCTGTAACTAAAACTTGAACCGAGAATTTTGATAATCTGATAATGCAATGATGTGCCAATTGAGTGTGAGAATATTTGATTGTTCAATCATTGGTGTCTAACTAGAACTTTCCCGGTTAGTCCTGCTAAGGGAATCTGCTCTAGAGCTAGGAATTGGTCATATGCCCTTGTTCGGAATAGCCTAAAGGAAGTGAATGTTCCCTTCGATCTAAATACTTTGAAACTTAAATCGACCAATTCTTTCTAACTCACTAACTCGCTTTCCCAGGATCTAATACTTTGGCCCCAATCCCTACTTGGACATGTGCACCTCGACTTAGGCCAAAAGCCTAAGTTGAGGGTGGCTAATGCAAAAGTGACCTCATCTTGGTCCTGAACCCACATCGAGTATTTTGCACCGCGACCCATGGAAAATCGATGAGTTGAGGCCTGAGGGTGATTATTATGAGAGAAGACCCAAAAATGGGTGTGAAAAGAGTAGGATGTTGAAAAGAAAAGAATAAGTAAAGAGAAGGATGTGACTTGGCCAAAATGATTTTTTTTGAAAGAAATGAAAAAAAGAAAGAAAGAAAAAAATAAAGAGAAAAGATTTTTTTAGTTAAAGATAAAAAAGTGAAAGTCACACCTAAGGTTGAAATGAGTAAAATGAAAGAAGAGAAAAGAAATAGGGTGTCAAAAATACAAGAGGTGGAAGTAATAGCTATAATTTCAAGGAGGTAGATAGTCACTAAATGTACTCAAATGTACCACACCTGACCCTGAGCCTACATTACAAGCCAAGAAAGTTTTAATGTGATTCTAGAGTCTAGTTTGGTGAACCTAAGCAGTGAAGATAAGGGCAAGCCTATGGTGTGGAGCACTAACTGTATTTGAGATTATTCCTGAGCGTGAGCGTTGAAATAGATCCTTGTACACAAAATTCTTAATCACTGTGTGAAGATTGAGGATTTTGTTTGAAGTGAGGGCACTAGTTACATTATGAGACAACTGGTGCCTTGGTGAAAGGAAAAATAGTAGAGGTGTTTGTTGACTGGTAAACTCGTGTCATGATATGATTCAAACGAGTTAGCTTGTCCAAACTAAGACGTAATCCTGCACACAACCGAGAAAGTGTCGGGATAGATAGCCATGTGATTTCTCGAGCTTAAATTGCCTGCTTCTATGCAAGTTCATTTAGGATCATAGTGCATCGCTTGAGGAGAACAAAGAATTTAAGTTGAGGGTGTTGATGTATAGTGAGTTCACGGTATTTATAATGCATTTCACTTAAGGGTTATGTCTGTATAGAGACTTTTGTATTGCTTTTAACAAGTTTTGTGTGTTGTTTTGCAGGAAAGATGTTCACGCATAAAATGAAGGAGATAACTGAGAAAGTGCAGAAAAAGGACCTAAGGAGGAAATCGATGAACCGTGGATCTATTGACGCATTGTAAATGATGATTGTAGATGATAAACCAACGCATTGGAGGAATATCAGGGAATCTTGACCAAGTGTGAAACCACGACTAGCATCGTTCGTCGTGGACCTTAGTATGTGACTGCATGGATTCCCATACATGATACTTGAAAATTCTAGGTGTGGAGTCACAGAGGAGCATCGATTAACCGTAGATTTTTTGATGGACCGTGATGTTGTTCCATCGTTTGATTCAGAGAAGATGCAATTCGGAGGCTGAAATATTTTTTTAAGTCTTGGCTGATGAAAACAAAGCATGGACAGTCGATCGATCGATAATCCATCAGTTGGTCTCGTATATTGAATCCATGTTTCTGAACAAACTTTTCTTGTTTGAATTTTTTTAAATTAAGATGTTGTTTTCTATAAATAAGGCATATAATCTCGTTTTTAGGGTTAGCTACAATTTCTATTGCTCTAGTTTATGTTTTGGAGATTAGTTTTTACAACTTTGGCAAAAAATTGATTTATGGATTTTGTTTTGAAGAATTTGGTTTGCAATTCAAGTGAAATTTCTAGGTTTACTATTCTTATAAAAAGTTCATGATTTAATCATCTATCAACATGGATTGTGTTCTTGCTTACGGGTAACAATCCACAATTAGGGTTGTGGGAACCATAAGGGATCAACAAAGTATAACTAGTAATTAAGCTATTCTTTAATAGTGATTTTCCATGCATTGATAATTTTTTCGTTGATAAGTCTCTTTAACGTGTGCACACATTAGAACTCGCCTTGTTTCTACTTGTCGAACAAAGGAGGCAATTAATAAGAAAAGAATTATCAACATATATTTAGTGTGATGCTATCTAATACTCTAATATGGATCGGTTCGAGGGTGAAAACTAAGCCATACATCGATGTGATGTCTAATAATAGGTAATGATAATGGTTAGTAAATTATACACACATAGCCTGAACAAGGTGCGGGGTAAAATTTTCTAGATGCCGGACCAAAGATGTAGAGATACATAACTTATCACTTTGCATGTAATACACTAGGAGAGGATTGTTATTAGTAGGAATGTCGTGTTATGAACTTGTGGGGAGTACACACACCCTATTTAATCTCTTATCTTGATAACAACCAAAGTATACTCTTGCTCACTTGCTAATAATAGAATTTAAGCAATCTGTTTCACAAAACCCCTCTTTTACTTCATTGTTTCGGAAATACCTTGACTAAAAAGATATAATCATGGGTTAAAGTTAAGTCTAAACCATATTTCTCGTGGGATTGACCCCAACCTTACTGGTTGGGTTCTTTACTTGATAACGATCGCTTATGATTCTTTAAGAAGGTGTAATTTGAGCGTATCAGTTCTCCGAAGCGCCAGATCAATGGGATAATACACATGAAAAATAAAGAAAGTTGCATAATTTCTAGAACTCACTTCTAAATGCTAAAATATGCCCGAAAAAATGGTGCGACTAAACATAACATTTACCCAACTCATTAAGGATTCCTTTATAAGGTTTTGTAAAAAAAAATTGTATACTCTGAGGCGCCTGATTTATAGGCTAATGCACATGAAAAACCAAGAAAGTCATGTAATTCCTAAAGGTTGGCTTGTAAATGAAAATAAGTGCCTAAAAAAATGGCGGAATTGTATGTAACACTCATAGAACTAGTTACGAAGCTCCTCATAAAGTTCTTTGAAAAACACTTAGGGTGCTCTGAGGCTCCAAATCCATGATCTAATACTCACGCAAAAACCAAGACACATTCGAAATTCAAAAGTGGGCTTGTAAATTCAAAAAATGCCTGAAACAAATAGTGGGATTGTACGTAATGCTTCCCTAACTCATTACAAAGGTCCTCATAAAATTGTTTTAGAAAAAAACTTCGGCTGCTCGTAGGAGCCATATCCATGGGCTAATACACATGAAAAATAAAAAAAGTCACGTAATTCTAAAATTGGTCTTTCAAATGCGAAAATATGTTTGAAAAAATATGTGACATTACATAACGCATTATCAAATCATTACAGAGTTACTTATAGTGTTTTTTTTTCAGAATTATTTTTTCTTGCTCCGAGGTGCTAGATCCATCAACTTATACACTAAAATAATCAAGGAAGTCAGATAATTCCTAAAAGTTTTCTTTTTTATACAAAAATATATCTGAAAAATGGTTGGTCTAAAGGTAATACTTCCCTAACTCATTACGAATGTCCTTACAAAGTTTTATCACAAAAATTTGTAGGTGCCTCGAAGCGTCAAAGTCATGGTCTAATAAACATGAAAAATGAAGAAAAATTTGTAATTCCTAACATTTTGCTTTATAAGGTAAAAATATGCATGAGAAAATGGTGGGACTGTATTTAAGACTTTTCCAAATCATTACAGTGGTCCTCATAGAAGTTTTTCCAAAAAAAACATTAGGTGCTTCGAGGTGCCAGATCCATGGGCTAATACACTAGAAACCAACAAAAAACTATAATTCCTAAAAGTTGGCTTGTAGATATAAAAATATGCTTGAAAAATGGTGAGACTATACGTAATGCTTCCCCAACTAATTACAAATGTTCTCATAAAGTTTTTCAATAAATTTTTTTGGGTGTTCCGAGGCGCGAGATCCATGGGCTAATACATCTAATAAAAAGAAAGTCACATACTTCCTACAAAGTGGGCTTGTAAAATGCGAAAAACTGCTTGAAAATATGGTGGGACTGAATGTAATGCTCCCTCAAATCATTATTGAGGTGCATATAAAGTTTTTGGTTTTTTTTTCTTTGGTACCCCGAAGCGCCAGATCGTTGGGTTAATACATGGAAAACCAAAAAGTTTGCAATTTTTAAAAGTTACTTGTCAAGACAAAAGTATGTCTGCGAGAAATAGACAAACTATATGTAACGATTCCCCAACTCATTACGAAGATCCAAGGCACTAGAAACATGGGCTAATACACACAAAAAACCTATAAAACCCATAATTCCTAAAAATTAGTTTCTAAATGTGAAACTTTGCCCGAAAAATTGTGGGACTGTACATGATGCTTGTCCAACTCATTACCGAGGTCCTCATTAAGTTTTTGTTTCAGAATTTTTTATTTAGGTTGTACGAGATGATAAATCAATGGGCTAATACACAAGAAAAACAGAGAAAGTCACGTAGTTCCCTTAAAGTTGCTTGTAAATGCTAAAACGTGTCTCAAAAAAATGGTGGATCTACGTAAATCCTCCCATACTCATTACAAAGATACGTCTAAAGATTTTTCAATTTTGTTTTAGTGATCCTAGGCGCCAAATCAATGGGCTTATGCACACGAAAAAACAAAGTAAGTCAAATAATTCTGAAAAGTGGTCTTGTAAATTTGAAAACATGCCTCAGAAATGATAGTATTATATGCAATGTTTCCCCTATTCATTACCGAGGTCATCATAATAACATTTAAGAAAAAGTATTTTGAGTGCTCTGAGGCGCCAAATTCATGGGCTAATACACACAAAAAACTAAAACAGTTACATTAATCCTGAAAGTGGTTTGTAATTGCCAAAAATATGCTTGAAAAAATGTCGGGATTGTACATATAACTTCCCCAACTCATTAAAGAATTCCTTGTAAAGAAATTTCCAAAAATCTTATTGCATGCTTTGAGGTGCCATATCATGGGTTATACACACAAAGGCCAAGAAAGTTGAGTAGTTACTCAAAGTTGGCTTATAAATGTGAAATTGTGCTTAAAAAATGGTGGAATTGTACCTAACGCTTCACTAACTCATTAAAGAGGTCTGCATAATGTTTTTTTTTAGAAAAAAAATTATTAGGTACGCTGAGGCGCCCGATCCATAGTCTTAAATATACACATGATAAATCAATAAAGTTGCATACTTCTTAAAAAATGTTTATAAATGTGAAAAAATGTACTAAGAAAGTCTCATGCTTATGATTTACTCAGATGTGTTATATTTCAGCCTCTCCGTTTAGTTATTCTTTAACTTAACCAAATTATATACTCGTACCAATCGACCTGCATCATTTTATGATGCTTATGCATGTGTTGAGGATCATCAACATGCGTTTCTTTAGATAACCTAGCCAATTGTCAGCTTTTGGTGAGGCCTCATAGATTTTGGAGGACTCTTATTAAGTTTACTTTTAGTAATTGTTTAAGGTTGTTGTGGGTATTTTCTCTATTCCTCTCTTAAACAGTAGATGCTTCATAGATAGATAATATTGACAGTCTTTCAACTATTCAAAAGTTCCGTTAAAATTATTATTGCTTACGTTCGGTATGTTAGACAATTTAGTTGAGTAGTTTGAATTAATGATTTAATTTAGTTTCAAAGTCAATATCTACTTGAGTGAGTCTTCCACTAAGTAGTTACCCACGACTAGGTTTGGTTAGGGACTACACATGGTTTTCGATTGTCAACCACGTCCAGGGTGTAGGCTCGGGCCTGATAGTTTATTAAGGGAAAGTGTCTTTTTATTAAAATGGTGTTTTGTGAAGAGCTCTAGTAGAACTAGTTTCTCAACATGAACATTGCACACGTATGCTGAGTCAAATAATTTACGATCCTATAGAATAATATTAAGTAATAAATGTCTAATGGAACCTAGTAAAAACTAAGTGATTTTTCCATGTAATTTGATGATGATGGATTCATCAACTTCTATATTGTCTCTCTATCAGTCTATTCCAAAACAACCTGCCTTTTATTTTTCCTAATATCTTTACTGTGTATGCACTTCAAAAGAACCTAATTTCTAACAAAGTATAAATCGGCAAAAATTCAAAGACTCGACAATCCAAATGGATAAGCGTTCCATTATATGTCATTGCTTCATTAGTATTTGAAAGAAGAAAAATAGTATGAATATCAAAATATTCTTATGTGAAATTTTTTATAGGTAAATACCACTAATCGAATTCCCATAGAAGTTGCATCATCATAAAAAGGTAAAACATCTCATTTGTGTTCACTACAATCAAAGGATTATGGGATTCCATAACTTTATTGTTGTTACCGAGCATTGATGAACTCTTGTGATTTGAAAAAATTATTTTGGTATGGTTGCACAAACTACTACTTCTTGAACTTGGCAAGTAAAAGAGAAAAAAACTTGTGAATCTTTCAATATTATTTAAATAATTTTTGCCTATATCATCAAAATAATCGTTTTCTATCTCGTTGTACTTTTTTAGGTTAACAATTTTTTTTGTCTAATCAATTTGAAAATATAGTTGTCAATATTAGAAGAGTAATTTTGTAACAACCCTAAAAATGAAATAGTTCAAACTAGTGATTTACATGTTTTTCATGATTTAATAATTTATTAAAATAGTGTATTTTAGATTTAGCAGTCATTTCGTAAAGTTTGGGAGCGTTTGGAAGTCAAATGCCCAAGACATTCAAAAACTAGTCGAAGTTGAACAAGTATGTCGTAGTGTTTTGTAGTAAAGTTTTGGGGGATGGATTGAGTGTGAAATTGATTGTCAATGGTTCCTATTCTTAGAGGGATGTATCAAGTGTCAAAATGTCCGAGTACGACTCCTCGGGTACCACCCGAAGGGCCCGCAAGGAGGACCCAAACATGGGTCAAGATGCTGCCCAAGGCAGCGTGCAGGGGCAGGATTTGAAGCCTTGCGACGCGCCCTTGGCACGAGGTATACTGCCTAATAACTTTTGAGATATAAAAATCAGGAGCTTGCCTTGCGACGTGCAGCCAAGTCCCATATTTGTCCGCGACGTTTTTAAGTCAAATTTCAAGTTGGTAAAGGGTCCAAATGGCGTGGGGGTATGTGGGAACTTTGGCAATCATTTGTGGACTTATTTAGGTCATTTTAAACATCATTTCACCCACCATTTCAAACTCTAAAGATCAAATCAAATCCTCTCCAAAACGCTTCCTCCCGAAAACCTCCACTGAAGAAGCTTCAAGCTCCAAGGAAGAGGACCAAGTTCATCATTTTTTCTTCACCAAATTTTCGTGGGTTTCTTCTATTTAAGGTATGATAGTCATCCTTGATCCTTCTTTCATTCATGGAGCCACTTCAAAGAGATTTCAAAAAGGATTTCAAACTTCAAACTTCTTTATTCCGTGACTCTAAGTATAGGTCTTTGCATGAAAATGTTTTATTGATTTAAGTGAGTTGTTATTATCTTTGAATGATGATTTTAATGTTAAAACCCCAATGGAATCATGTCTATTCTTTTTATCAACTTTTGGCTTATGAAATGGGTTCCATCAGCATGACTAAATAATGTTAAAGTTACTGTTTCTTGATGGTTTTATTGAGTTTTAGCTATTGCCCTAAGGGATTATTTATTATGGATTATTATATAAATTGTGGATATTGTCTATGTTGTTTAATCCTTATGATGAAATTCTGTTGAGTGGTATGATCCACCATTATTGGCGGTATTTACTTGAAGTTTATGAAGATATATGTGTATTTTGAAAATGGCCATGTAGGCATGATATGTGTAGTGAAGTGATGATTCCGATATGTATATGCATGATATGTTTTAGGAGGTTGAAATGAGTATCTTGAAGTGTCTATGTCTAAATGAAGTATGCAGTTGATATGTGAAGTATGATGATGTGTAAATTGTGATAAATGTGAGTTGAGCATTTCTAGAAGTTAATGTTATAAATATTGAGATTATGTGTAAGGTGTTCTCATATATATTCCCACTCACACTTGAATGTATTAATGAACTCAATGAATGAAAATGGGGGATTGTAGGGTTGACACTCTTTGTGATAGAGATGAAGTGTCTAGACCATCCCTACTATTCCTAAGTATGAAAAGGGGGATTTTGGGGTGAACACTCTTCATGAGTAGAGATGAAGTGTTTAGTAGAAACCTTAGTATTCCTAATGAGCTTTCCAAGATAGGTTGGAGGTGGGATACCCTTCGTGAGTTGAGATGGTGTGTTCAATAATTAACTTCTATAGTCAATGAATGTTTAAGAATCCGTGGGGGAGTTATGCTTAACACCAAGAAGATTTGAAGAAGGGGTGGGTACACTTCGTGAGTAGAGATGTTGTATCCAATGTACCTCTTGAGATGGGTGCTCCTCGCTAATAGAGAGTGGGTTACTTAGTTGAAATCTCCTTATCCCTTAACTATGTATCCGCATAGGTGGAGCTATTGGAGAACCCATGTAAAGGCTAAAGAATATGACCTTAGCTTAGGAAAGTAGGTATCCCTCATCCGGTAAGGGTAGTACCGGGATTCCATGTCAAGCTCTCATTGTCTATGTCGGTTAAAGCTGTCCCCCACAAAAGAATGTAAAGAACTAAGTCTTCTTAAGGGTGTACTACTTATGGTAGGTGGTGGAATGTGACGCTACTTATCCAATGCACAAGTAGACATTTTGAAGTAGTCTTAGTGTGTCCTTATGTGAAATGTATGAATGGGCCAGGATGTGATGTAAAAGAAAGTAATCTGACTTTATGCCTAATGTTAAGAAAGCATGTTAAAGGTATGTCTTGTATGATGGAACTTATGAATGATGAATGTAGTGTATCTAATCTCTTTGAATCCTCTAGGAGCCCATAGTGGGGGTAGTAGTATGGGATGCTATGTATCTAATCTCTTTGAATCCTCTAGGAGCACATAGTGGGGGTAGTAGTATGGGACGCTATTCTCATATTGCACTTTGTGTGACTTGTAAGTTCACTTGATAGGGGTACTTATGTGAAGTTCTTAAATCCGAGTATGTTCCTCTAGAGTCTTTAGTATTGAATGTTGACTTGTTAAATAAAATAAAGTATGCTTGTCCTTGGTAGTCTTAACGATCACTTGGGGTGTGTAGTGAAGAGATTGTATAGGCGATTTTTTCATGTCTTACCTAAGCGAGTCTTAGGATAACATGGGACAGGAAGAATTAGGTGTTAAGTGGGTTCACTGTAAGTATGCTTTTATGTTGAGAAAAATGAATGTTTTGCTTTATGTGCTAAATGATGGTTTTAAATGATATCTTGTGACTTAATACATGAAAGATTTTATCAAAATAGCATGACTTGTATGTTTCAACTAAATTGTCCCTTTTTGACTGTTTCTGCATATTCCATACTCAGTTAATTATTTTTACTAACCCCATAATTGTCTATACTCTATAAGTATAGGTTAGAGACGAGTTGAAGGGTAGAAGGCAAAGCTTGGGATTCGACTTTCTCAAGAGTAAGTATGTCCTCATATATTCGAGGGAATAGTTTATGTTTCCTCAAGTTCTTCTTTAAAACTTGTAAAGACTTATTATGTATTTCTTTCAATGTAAAGGGTCGTGTCCCTAAGATATTTTAGATGTGTCTTTAAGATTGGCTTGTGACGACGAGACTTACTCCTTAGTATTTTATAAAAGAAGTTTCTTGTTATTATTGATGTGAAAAGTTTAAATTTCCGCACTACTTTTCATGTCTTATGTAATGAATGATTGCTAAGAGGCTTGTGCTAGACCTTCGAAAGGTCGAGTACGCCTTGTGACAACCTAATGATTACCCTAACTTCTAGGGTGTACTTGCGGGTCGTTACAAATTTGTATTTTGCAAATCTTCTAACTTTGTTACTAGGGAGATACTATCTTTTTCAGCCTTAGAAAAAAATTCAAAATCAAAAAAGGAATGAATTCATCCTATCGATGTCATCCATGACATCATTATATGTCAAAATTTTCAAGGTTAAGAATATGAAACCATTTTATGGTTTGCCTAAACTTCACCTACCAAGATACTATCTTGACTTTTATTTTGTACTAATTATCTTCCTAGCAAATATTCATGTTAATTCATCTTCCATTTAGTTTGATTCCAAAAGAACCAAACCAACTCTTTCACTCTTCAAATAACTCTTAAATAATGTAACTACTCACTCTTTGTTCAATCCCTCTCTAACAGAACTCACCCTTTTTTACTTTCTTAATGACTTTAAGTCACAACATAAGGGTTGGAATCAGTGTTTTGAAAGGCGAAGGCGTTGGGCGAGGCGTTTTATCTGTTAGGGGGCGAGGTGCAAGTCTCGAGACGTGGGGCATAAGTCCCACGGATCTCGCGAAGCGTACATCCTATGAATCTCTATTTTAATTATTAATAAAATAAGGTTAAAAGTAGAAAAATCACAATAATAAAAATATGAAAAAATTATAATAATTATACATGAGTTAGCTAATAGCACAAATATGACAATATACGTGAGATGCACCATAACAACAATGATGTAAATATGAAATTATATCTAAATGAGCAGCAACATCATTTGAAAGAAAACATTTAAACCAACTAAACAATGACTTTAAAATACTCCAAAACATGAGAGGTCAAAAACTCTATTTGTTATTAAACAACATAAGATAAATTTGTGCAGCAAAAAATATATGGTCATGAACTCACTAGTACATCATTAAAAGCTAACACGCACTCATCTTGCATAAAGACACAACAATTTTTTCAATAGTTTAACACAAAAAAAATTAATCTTATTCCTAATGTCAAGAGCCTCCATAGGCCTAGTTGGACTGCATTGCCAGTTTATCCTTGAAGCCATATAACTTGCTTTTCTTGATGTCTCTTGCCTGCAACAATATCTTCATGTTAATAAACAAGATAACAAATAAAAATTTAGCACATAAACAAAAAATACAACTCTAAAACCAAATATCTTAATTAATGTACCTTTGTTTCAAAAAAGTTATTATTCACATATTAGCTTTGCAGTAATTAAAATCCCAATTGCATCTGATTGGGGAAGTTTTGTTTAAAAGTCTAAAAAGTACCACATCTATCCATCGCCTATCAAATATGAGGTCGTCCTCATCAATCTCGACATCTACTAATCCTTCATTAGTGTCATCAACCTCAAATTGCATTTATGTTTCTTGTGGTGGATCAACGGAGAAGAAAAAGATAAGATTATTTCAATAGTTGACATAACTAATAATAACATACAACAAAATTAATAAAACAATTGAACATTGAAACTTACCTGATGTCTTTTGTTTTTTTGCAGAGGGACCTACTTCACTTATATCTCTTAAACTACCAATATTCGCTTCATGTAAAAGATCATTCTCATATGGTGTAAGCGGCACATTTCTAACAACATCAACATCAATAAATTCTCTTCATCAAGCCAAGAAGGGTCTTCAGGAAGCAGAGGATCTTCTTTCTCAGTAATCCATTCATCATCAGAATCAATTTCATTAACAAGAACTGGATCCATTTTTTGCAATTTTCTTTTGATGCTCGTTTCTCTTAGTCTAGTGTTGTATCTTACATAAACAAGAGCATTTAGCCTATGATGCTCAAGTCTATTTCTCTTTTTGATATGGATCTAGCAGATTTGGAAATAAAAAGAATAAGTTATCACAAGAAAAACAATAATAATAAAAGTTCAATTAAAAAATTAACTCTTACCGACTCAAAGGCACTCCAATTTCTTTCAGAACCCAAGGAGCTGCACGTGAGACTCAAGACATGAACTACAACTTTAGTCAAGTCCGGAGTCTGGCCTCCAAAGCGCATCCACCAATCTGCCGGAGATCTCAATTTTCTAGAATCCATAGCTATTTGAAATCCAAATTCTCCTTTCAACTAGTCATATGAATCTAATTGAATATCCACTTTGAATCTTTCTTCATAATAAAACATTCTTTCCATTCACATCTACAATTGTTTTTCACTTCAAAATCAAGAGAAAATCTTTCCTCAAATCGTAATTGGGGATTCAAATAATATCCAGCAACATGAAGTGGACGATTGAATTGGCGAGTCCATCTTTCATCAATTCTTTTCGAAATGGGACCATACTTTTTTCATTATATCCAAAATTTATAGATATATTTTCCTTAGCCTTATTCATCAAATCATACAAATGCCCCATGCATGGTTTTTCCTCTGAATCTAGTTCCCTCAAAACACTAACCAAAGGAGAAACACATTTCACACAATAAGCAATATATGTCCAAAAATTTTGATGATACAAAATTGTAGATCTTGTTTTAACCCCTTCATGTTTCTCAGACTAAGCGAATTTTTTCCAAGCTTCGGAAGAAAACATAGATCTAAGACCTTGTCTTTTCTTTTGGATGCTTTGAAGTGTGAGATAAGCCGTAGCAAAGCGAGTAACAACAGGACGAAGAAGGTCATGATTATTTGTAAATGATCTCATTAAATCCAACACCCAAGTATGTCCATAAATAAATCTCACTACTTCTTTTGCTTTCTAAGTGTTTCTTTATGAATTTTTGACTTTCCTATGTCTTCCGACAAGAGATCAATACAATGTGCAACACACGGTGTCCAGTAAACATGAGATCGAGTTTCCATTATTCTTTTTTCGGCATTCATAAAATTAATACCATTATCGGTTATTATCTGCACGACATTCTCTTCTCCAACTTCATACAAGCAATTCACCATTTTTTTATATAATCAGAAGCATCAATCGATCTTAAAAAGAAAGTACCTGCCGGGCTGTTAGTCAAAAAGTTTATAAAACATCTCTTTTTACCATCTGTCCAACTATCAGACAAAATAGAATAACCATACTGTTTCCAAGATTTCTTATATTCATCTTACATCTTGTTAATATTTGTAACCTCATCTTTTAGTATAAAAGTTCTCAACTCAAACATTGAAGGAGGCACAAAACCAGGGCCATAATTAGCAACTCCTTCAAACATAGGCAAATAGCATGGATCATTTGCAATATTAAATGGAATACCACTTGAGAAGGAAAACCTACCAATTCGCTGACAAACTTCTTTTCTTTCTTCTTTTTTCCATTTTGAGTTCAAAGTAACTTGTCTTGCTTGAGTATTCACAAAATTATTTATCGAACCTCTAGCCGTTGAAAGTAGATTTTCACTAATTTGACAGGAACCTGCTTCACTGCCTATGTTACTACTTCCAGTTGCAACCCTTCTCATTTCTTCTAAAGTAGCACTTCGCATAGTTTTCAAATTTTGAACCTTCAATAATGCTTTCTTGCATTCTTCCGCTTTGGAACTTTAAGACAAGGATTTATTCCTTTATGGGTGCCTGCTATATGATGCTTAAGCCTATTAAGCGTGCCGCTACAAGTATGTTCACAGAATCTACATTTAAAGTACTTCTCATCTGGAGTCACGATTGTATATTTCCATGCAAAATATTTTTTGCTTGCATTACTAGAGACGTCTTCATTTATTGTGATGCTTTAGAGTTTAGACTTCTGGATTACCTGTGATCGAAGTGAGACAGAGACCTTTATAGTACAATACAAAGTACAAACCATAAGAGCGGAAAAATAAAAATCTACAAAAAGAAAAAGGTTGATATTCTTGAACTTTAAACTTGATAACATTTCATTATGATTCATCTTGAACTCCAAATTTCATAACAATGTTGGATTATTTTATAACTTACAGGTTACAACATTCTTGATTTACACTTCACAAATCGCAAATTAACTTATCATTATATAATAAGTAATAGAACTGCAGAAGTTAAAGCAAAAGAAGAAGTCATACCTTGATGGTGGAAGACGAGATTAGGATCTTCTGCTAAGGCCTAAGAGGATAAGAGTAAGCGTGATGTTAGGGTTTTTTAATTGAATTTCTCTCTGAAAATATGAACAGTCAATGAAAAGAAAAATATATGTACTTTGTAGAATATAAGCAAGTAATTAAGTATATAAGGGAAGTGAAATAAAAAGGTATTCTCTAAAATATAACTAATTTTAATAGGGTCCATTAAATGTAGTTTTTTTCTCCAAAATACGTGTATTATGCCTAAGCGTACGCCTTGTCGAAAAAACGTACGCCCCCGATAATTATGCCTCAACATTGCGCCCGGTACGTTTTAGTTGTGTTTCGCCCCAGGACTCGCCCCGATTGCATTTTCTAAAACACTGGTTGAATATAGAGTTGCTTATAATTGTAACTAATGGTTGTTAAATAGTTAGTAGTGTAGCCCTATTGTTGCTGCTTTAGTCTCATCCCACTCTGTTTTATCCAGATATAATATATTGTTGTACCAATATTAGGGTATAACTGTTTATCTAACTGATTCTCGATCTCAATTCACTATAAGAAAAATAACTTGTAGAGGAAAAAAATATACACTCTAGTTAATTATCATTGAATCCAATATCGTAATAAGATATTGACATTAATTAATTGGTATTAAAGATAATTTTTGGTCTAGTGATTGTGATACTATTTATATTCGAGAGTGCTTATACAAATGTCTCTAACTCTGTTTTTTCAACTTTAAGTCCTAATCATCAGAAAGATTAATTTATATCACTCCCAAATTCATACGTAATACAAGAATCACAAAACAATATTAGAATGGTTTTCAAAGTTGAGGATATGACACATTTCTAGTCACCTCATTTATTATGCATTAAAAATTAAGACATCATATATAATTGATTCTTAGAAGTTACCTACACATTTCTGGTGACTGTTTAACAAATATTAACTTTCATAAGGATGGTGAATTAATAATATAATTTTTTTTCACTTTTTCAAAAATAAATAATATTAGTAATTTATTATTTAATTCTATTACATGTAATTACTAAATTTTTATAATTATTGTTAAATCCTGTTATTTGAGGTACTGACACACCACTTTTTTTATACTCCTATTATATATAGAAAAATTTTCCATCATTGAATTTCCAATAAAGTTTAATCATCATTCCTCAGTGTAGACACCTCATTTGTGTTCACAATAATTAAAAGATAATGGACTAACAAAAGTTCATTGTTGTCACTGACTTAGTCATTTACTTTGTACATATTTTAAGGACATCTTTTGGCATGGTTGTATATAGCGCTGCTACTTCAACTTTTAAAGGGGATTAATATGTAAACTTTAAACATTGTCTCTCCACACGTGTTTTACAAAATTAAACAACTTTCTTTTATGATCTCTTCCTTTGTATTGTTCTTCTAACACATGTGTTGATGTTGTTGCACGAAACTAGCATGTTTCGAGAAATATCAGAATACAAAATAACATAATTTATCCAACACACAAAAAATCGTGATACAGTCCATCTTTCTCGGCCCATAAAGAAGGAACCTATTTGTTTTCAACTCTTACTGTTGAAAATAAATAATAATACTCTTTCTGTCCCATTTTATGTGAGTTAGTTTGACTCGACATGAGGTTTAATAAAGAAATGAAGACTTTTAAAAACTTGTGGTCCAAAATGAATAACAGAAATTTGTGTGGTTGTAAATCATTTCATTTAGGGTAAATTAGACATTTTATAGTTATATAGTAACTTAATGTAGAAATGTGTCATTCTTTTTCGACTGACTAAAAAGGAAAGTAAGCTACATAAATTGAGACAGAGAAAATACTTTTTACTTTCAAAATAAATGGCCATATAGGCTATAAGTTTGTCATCTTCTTATCTCTATTTATTTGTTATGCCTGCAAGATTATTTTCTCTTTATAAAAATATGATTCCATTTCATTCAAAAGAACAAGAGAAAGTATTAAAGTTTAAACAAAACCCTAAACTCTTCATTGAAACAACACGAATGAAATGATTGTCTTTATGCTATAACAATGTAACATAGGTAGAGTGATAGAAAGGCATAATCCTCGAAACATGAGGACATACCCACACTTGATGAAATGATCCAAGCCTCCTTCAAAGTGGTCACCAACCCTTCAACAATCGAGATCTAAAATGTTGGGGAGAAAGGGAGAAATGGGGTTAGCACGTCACTTGTACTAAATATGGAATCATATGCACATACAACACATAAATCATGCTAAAAAGGAACATTTATTAAAAAACATGCAAAGTCACTTTGAAAAGCCTTATGCACAATCAAGAACCAATACAAGTCAATAAGCACATATTCCTTAAGTCAAGACCAGGTGCAACACAAGACAACCAATACCAATTCTAGTTAAGCAAACATACATATCAACATAATTGAGCACATAATCAAGACAATTCTATCATCAAGTTATAATATCAAAAAACATGCATAAGAGTTCATAACATCATAACCTAAGCAAGACCATCACCCATACACCCCTATTAAGTGCACTAGTGCATTGACTACGTAAGGCCTCATAACCTCACTCAACCAAGTAAACCCATCAAGAACTATGAGAAATGTACAACTTTACAATGTATATCAGTAAGAGTATACATCATCATACATTAGCAATAAAGACCAACTACATGTTCGTAATGAAACAAATATCACATAGTGTCATTGATGTATAAGATCAACATATATATATATATATATATTATTTACATTTATAAGAATTTAAGCACATAGAACATCCTCCTAATACTTCCCTCAAGTCTATCTAATACAATGTATAGGTATAGTCCCATACCCCTACCTAGACTAAGCTAAACCCCTTAGGTCATGGTAGTTAGAGTTCACTTTGTTACTTCGTTTTACTTTTGGGAACGCCTTTCCTTAACAGAAATAGACAACATGAGCTAATATGGTATTCCGTATCATGGAACCCTACATTGAAAGAAGATTGACTACTTGTTAATGTATTACCAAAATATGAAGATAACATTTAGGTGAATCCACAAGCTAGTATTTTTATGAGGGCAACAAAGTTGAAGAACTAGGAGATGTTGTTGGGACCCTCTTTATGATACATGAATAATAGTATCCAATCTCATGAGTACAATAGTGATCCTACCTTCCCTATGTGGGAAGAGACACTCTTTACTTCTAGTTCACTCGGTGCTAAGCTAGAGTCCCATTTTAAATGTCTTTCATCAATAATCATAACTTAGTTTAGGTCATAAGGGTCTACCTCTTATATAGTCAAAGTCATAGATCAACACGAATTGCATGAGTATTGCCCTTTCAATACAATTCACACATGTGAGGTTATCACATTTACATAATCATATTATGATAAGGCACATAGGAAATTCATCACCAATCTTATATCATTACATCCTACCTAACGAATCACAAGCCATAATTCAAGACATTTCAATTTAATATCATACCAACCCTAATCAATCTTATCATAAGGTATACTTCAATATGACTTCATTACTAATCACAAGTAATAATAATTGAAATAAAGGTTTGAGATCACAAGACTTACCAAATCTCCTTCCAAAGTCATCATCCATGGTCTTACCATCAACCAACCAATTCCATCCAATAATAGATGTAATAACAACATTCAATTGTAAATAACACAATAGCTAGGTCAATAGCATCATCATTATTCCAATTAACTTCAATTCATAACCTAGGGTTAGAGGAAAAGGGTTCCTCATGAAATCTTCAGGAAATAGATCCAATCCCAATAATACATTACCCTATGTAGTCCATGAATGAATTAAAATGGATAAAACAAGTCTAAAGATCAATGAGTTCATCAATTTCCATTAATTTATAAGCAATATCAAAGATTTGGGTAATTTGGGGAAGGGCACATGATACTCACGAAATTCCCTTAATTAACATGAATTCCTCAAAAATCTATACTTAACTAACCATTGGTAATAACAATTAGTCATAATCAATCATCAATTTTGTTAGGACCGAAAATAAGTAGGTGTAAACGCGGAAGCTAGCAATGCAAACCTCGAAACACCACGAGTAAGAAGACAACGAGAAATATACCAAAAGACACAAAGATTTAACGTGGTTCGGTCAATCGACCTACATCAACAAAGGAGATGAGCAATCCACTATAAATATGAGAGTACAAAATACAGAGGGAAACAACCTCAACCAATTCACTTAGAATACATGGGAGGTTCACACAAGTGATAACGTATCAAGCTTGTGACCCACAAATTCTCCCTCTAACCAAAACTCTCAAAGCCCTAAAGACTACATTGTGAATGCTAATTAAGTTAGAAGGAACATGCTTCTATTTATAGAGTCCTAAACCTTTTCCTACAAGAAAAGGATTAGTCAATCCAAAACCTTTTCCTACAAGGAAAACCTATTTATGGTAAGAAATTTAGGGCAAATAAAACCCAACAGTTTCTGATGGCATAGATTTTGAAATATCAGTTTCTGTCTGTGGCTCTTGATCTTCCTCTTCAGGTTCTTTCAAACCGCGCTCGTTTTGAATGACTTGAAACTCCACCTGTTTATCAAGACTCCCAGTTTCTGACGTAGTTGTAGGCTTCACAATGGTTCTAAGCAGAGAACTTTCATCAAAGACAACGTTCCTGCTCATAATAACCCTCTTTTCTGCTGGAGACCAGATTCTGAAACCTTTCACTCCATCTCCGTAGCCCACAATACTCCCTTTTTAGCTCTTGGTTCTAACTTACCTTCACTGACGTGGTAGTAAGCCGTACAACCAAAAGCTTTCAGATTTGAATAATCAACAGCTTTTCCTGGCCACATCTCCATAGGTGTCTTGCACTGTTTGCCTGTATGTGGTCCACGGTTAATCAAGTAGCAAGCTGTACTAACCGCTTCTGCCTAGAATCTTCTATATAGCCCAGCATTAGAGAGCATGCACCTTGCTCTCTCCAGAAGTGTTTGATTCATCCACTCAGCTACACCGTTCTGCTGTGGTTTATTTCTGACTGTACGATGTCGAGCAATCCCTTCATCCTTACAGAATTGATTAAATTCAGACTAGCAGAATTCCAGCCCATTATCGGTTGGCAACCTCTTGATCTTCTTCCCTGTTTGATTTTCCATCAAAATTTTCCACTCCTTGAACTTCTGGAAAGCTTCACTTTTATGCTTCATCATGTACACCCAAGTCATCCTTGAGTAGTCATCAATAATGGACACAAAAAATCTGCAGCCTCCCAAAGACTCAACACGGCATGGACCCCAGTAATCAGAATGGATGTAATCCAGTGTGCCTTTTGTTCTGTGAATGGCCTTTGGAAACCTGTTGCGATGTAGTTTTCCAAAGACACAATGTTCACTCTAGGCTCTTAACCTTATGACCAATAAGAAGATCCTCCTTTGACAGAATTCGCATCCCTCTTTCACCAATATGACCAAGTCGCATGTGCCATACCTTAGTCATATCCTTCTGGTGAACTTCTGACGATGCAACATGGGCTGAACCTATAACCGTGGAACCTTGTAGAAAATACAAAGTACCACGCATGACACCTTTCAGAATCAGATTTGAACCCTTCCAGACCCGCAAGACTCCATCTTTTCCCGACAATCTGAATCCCTTGCTGTCCAAAGAACTGAGAGATATTAGATTTTTTGTTATCAAGGGAATGTGCCTGACCTCGTTCAATGTGTAGAAGCTACCGTCATGTGTCCTTATCTTGATAGAGCCTGTCCCAACCACCTTGCAGACAAAACTGTTGGCCATCGAGATGCTCCTTCCATCTATCTGCTCATAAGTCATGAACTACTCTCTCCTAGGATAGATGTGATAGGATTCCTCAGAATCGAGAACCCACACATCTAAATGATGAGTGTGCTCATCCGCAACTAGGGCAATGTCTTCTTCAGAATTGGTGTCTTCTTCAGCAACAACAGCAGAAACTGATTGTTTTTCCGATTGCTTCTTCTTCTTCGGACAATCAAATTTACAAAGTCCCTTCTCCTTGCAGTAATCACAAACATCATCCGGCTTTGCACCCTTCGACATCGGCTTATTTTTCTTTCCGCCGTTTTTCCTTCCCTTTCCGCTACTGGTGAACAGACCGGAAGGTTGTGTGTCCGTACTTGTGCCGTTAGCCTTATGCCGTAATTCCCTGCTATGAAGGGCCAATCTGACTTCTTCCAGCGACACAGTATCTTTCCCAACAATGAACGATTGAACAAAATTCTTAAACAACATTGAGAGAGATACTAAAAAAATCAGGGAAGCATCTTCATCCTCGATCTTCACATCGATATTACGCAATTCTAATAACAAAGTATTCAATTGCTCTAAATGTTCCTTGAATTGTGTACCTTCAGCCATTCGTGAACCGAATAGACGTTGTTTCAGAAGCAACTTGTTGGTTAGAGATTTTGTCATGTACAAACTCTCCAGCT
Source organism: Solanum lycopersicum (assembly GCF_036512215.1). Taxonomy (NCBI): domain Eukaryota; kingdom Viridiplantae; phylum Streptophyta; class Magnoliopsida; order Solanales; family Solanaceae; genus Solanum; species Solanum lycopersicum. The sequence goes on along the minus strand of NC_090807.1, from coordinate 32,117,330 downwards.
TCAACCACAGACCAGCAGAAGTCTCTTCATCCTAGACCTCCTTGATGTTGTCATCCGCGAGACATAGCATGATCGTCGAGTGTGCTTTTTCCTCCAGAATCGCCATCTCAGGAGTAATGACGACGTTCTTATCTTTCGACAACGGCGCCCAGAAGCCTTGCTGTTTCAACAAAGCCCGCATCTTGATCTGCCATAAACTGAAACTATTCCTCCCTGTGAATTTGTCGATTTTCACGTTCAAACCAGACATCTCAATTCTTCAAGAACACCGATTAATCGAGAGGCTCTGATACCACTTGTTAGGACTGAAAATAAGCAGGTGTAAACGCAGAAGCTAGCAATGCAAACCTCAAAAGACCACGAGTAATAAGACAACGAGAAATATACCAAAAGACACGAAGATTTAACGTGGTTCGGTCAATCGACCTACGTCCACAAAGGAGATGAGCAATCCACTATAAATATGAGAGTACAAAATACAGAGGGAAACAACCTCAACCAATTCACTTAGAATACATGGGAGGTTCACACAAGTGATAACGTATCAAGCTTGTGACCCACAAATTCTCCCTCTAACAAAAACTCTCAAAGCCCTAAAGACTACATTGTGAATGCTGATTAAGTTAGAAGGAACATGCCTCTATTTATAGAGTCCTAAACCTTTTCCTACAAGAAAATGATTAGTCAATCCAAAACCTTTTCTTACAAGGAAAACCTATTTATGGTTAGAAATTTAGGGAAAATAAAACCCAACAAATTTCAAGTTTAGAAGAAAGCCCATTTGTAGAATAAAACCTAAGAATTTGGGTGTATTAGAAATCAACTTTGGAAAGACCTTTCGGGGAAAGGAATCCCAATAGTGAAGAAACCATACCTTAATGAAGATTAATACACAAAATTTAAGTGAAATCCTAGAGAAATTGGTCTTCTTCTTCAATCTTTCTTCCTTCAATGTAGACTGAATAAAGAGAGAAAGTAGACAGAGGTGAGAGCTTTTGGGTTTGGATTTGGAGATTTGATTTGAATGATTGAATATGTGGAAAAACTATTTGAAAATCAATATATAGGCCCCATGAAATACCCAAAATACCCCTCACTTAAGTTGACCCTTGAATAAAGTCAAACTTGAATTCCAAATTTCAGATTTTTGTTAGGCAACAAGTAGGTGACGCGGAGCTTCTCCCACATGATTTTCTGAGTTATTAGAGTCCGAGACCTGACCGTGACGCAGACATGATTTTTGAAAAAAGTCCCACCATCTACGCGACATAGACACATATCTTTTATGTTTATTTTGGCTTCTACTTTGACAACTTTCTTTTACTAGTTTGGGGTCCTTTCGAGGACCTCTAGGGCGACCTTTGGGGGTCAGACCTAGAATTTTCCTCCATATATACATGGTTTTACCTATTTAAATTCATTTTACAACTTTTAGACTTCATACAAAACCTCTAAACCTACTCGAAACCTAATGATGTTTTACTAGTTAAATTAGACTAGCTTTCGGACATCTTGAGCGTTTCTTGATGTGTTGACTTTAAAACTTCCTAAATGGTTCATAAACATTATTTTAGGATTAGAAACATTGTTTTAAGGTTTATTTAATCATGTGAGGATATAATTTAGGTCATGAAATTTCGGAGTGTTAAAGGGCTGATGGTGTAATGAGATATCAAGATAGGTTGTGTGTTCCAATGGAGGGTGGACTCCAAGGGAGGATCATGGAAGAAGCTCATAGATACAGATAGTCCATTTATCTGGGTTTCACAAAGATGTATCGTGATTTTAGAGAAGTATATTGGTGGAATGGTATGAAGAAGAGAATTACTAAATTTGTTACCAAGTGATCTGCAAACAAGTTAAAGTAGAGCACCGAAGGCCCAATGGTTTGGCATAAAATATGGAACTTCCAGCATGGAAGTGGAAGATGACAAATATAGATTCATCACGTGTTTGTCAAGGTCTCATAGGAAACATGATTTTATTTGGGTGGTTGTTGACCAAATGACAAAATCAGCCAACTTTCTACCGGTAAAGACTACCTATTCGACAGAAGATTATGTTGAGTTGTATATTTAAGAGGTAGTTATACTACATGGAGTTTTGGTCTCCATTATTTCAGATAGAGGTGCACAATTTACTGCACAACTTTGGAAATCATTTCAGAATGGTTAGGGTCAAAAGGTGAACTTAAGTACTGTCTTTCATCCTCAGACAATAGGGCAAGCAGAGCACACTATTCATATCATAGAGGATATGTTGAGGGCATGTGTTATTGACGTCACAGGTAACTTGGATGATCACCTATCTCTCATCGAGCTTAAGTACAATAATAGTTACCACTCGAGCATTTAAATGGTTTCTTGCGAAGCTCTTTATAGAAAGGTGCAGATCTCCTATTGGATGGTGTGAAGTGGGTTAATCTGGGTTGATAGGGCCAAACTTAGTTCACCAAGCAATGGAGAAAGTGAAAGTTATTCAAGAGAGGTTGGAGATGACACTAAGTCATCAGAAATCCTAAAGTGATGTTAAAAGAAGGGAGTTAGAGTTCGAAGTAGATGATTGGGTTTACTTGAAAGTTTTACCCATGAAGGGTGTCATTAGTATTGGTAATAACGGGAAGCTTAGTCCATGATATGTTGGTACTTATAGAATTTTCAAGAGGATTAACCTAGGTAGTTTATGAGTTGGAGCTACCACAAGAGTTACCAATGGTTCATCCAGTATTCCATATTTCCATGTTGAAGAACTGCATGGGCCATCCTTCATTGATCATACCAACTGCAAATATTGAGATAAAGGATAACTTATCTTATGAAGATATTCCAGATCAAATTTTAGATCGCCAAATTTGAAAGTTCAGGACAAAATAAGTTGCATCATTTAAAGTCCTTTAGAGGAACCAATTTATTGAGGAAGCTACTTGAAAAGTAGAAGAGTATAGGATGAAGATATATCAACATCTCTTCGAATCCAAAAAAAATTCTTACCAACATACTAATTCTTCTTAATACTCTTTAAATTATGAGTGAGCAAGTTGCTTGTTTGCATTTTCTTTTTGGGTGTTTGAACTTGATGTTACCACCCTAAAACTAGTAAAATAAATCTCATTCGAGAATGAATGTTCCCAAGGGGGAGAAACTGTAACATCTGGTAATTAAAAAGAAACTAGAAGGATGTTTAGAAATTTCAAAGCGTTATTTTTTGAAAGAATTTTAAAATTTAGAAAATAAGCATGTTAAAGAGAGGTTTCCGTAAAATTAAAGTGACCGTAGATCCTAGATAAAGATGTGTTAGGTGTAGTTCAATATATGGTTGGAAATATCTTGGAATGATCTTTCCAACGCCACCAAGTTTGCACAATTTTGAGTTTTGACGAGTGAGTGATTTCCTTTGGAAGTTGGGTTCCAAGATTAAGAAAAAGTCCATTCCAGAATTTTGAAGGGGAATTTGATATTTTCCTTACACAATAAATTGAATCCATTTTATAGTAAAGTAATTGGGTCAAAACTGAGTTAATTCATTTTATACTTTTGAAAAATAGAGGTAGGGCTTTTGGATAAAGAACGCAAGAGAAAGAAGAAGAGGAAAAGAAAGATTTGCCAAGAACAATTAAATTTGGTTGTGGATTTGCCAAGGAACTTATCCTACAAGGTATGTGAGTCTCTCATAGCGTTGGGTTCATTCACCCATGCGCCAAACGTGTTTAGTTTGGTGAAATTCTTCCTAAAATAGTATGAAATTTTATGTTCTTGACATGTATTCTTGAATTTGAATGTTTTTCTTGAATTTCTATGTATTGAGGAGCTTATGAGATCCTTACATTGAGTTTTAGGGTATTATTGAAATAGTTTCTTAAGTATATATGCTGGGCGTCGAGATCTAAAATTATTTGAGAAAAATAGTCGATTTTAGTGTCACGACCGAGGAGCACCCTCTAGAAGTAACACGACATACTTGACGTCTCAGAGGTATTATACAAGCCCTTAGGCATATTCATATCATTTTCATAGGAAATTTAGAAGAAAATTTAAAACTTCTCATAACACATCATATGCTAGAACATCACTTCACACACACACACAAATATATATATATATATATATATATATATATATATATATATATATATATATATATATATATCATAAGCACATAGTTAGACTCTAAGTCTCGTTTTCCATCTTAAGACACAACTCAATAGAATGGAATAGGCACACGACCCTTAACAACATAAAAGATAATTCTAAGCAATTACATAAACCTAAAGAACATCTTTGACTTAGGGAATCCTTGAATCATAAGAACCTCTTTCTTTGAGCTTGGGAGATCTATCTAAGCCCTTCTCTTAGGAGACATCCTCTATCCATCAACACCTACACTTTGGGTAAAAGATGAAGAAGAATGGTATTAGTACATGAATGCACAAAGTATGATAACCATGCAAAAACATGTATTTAAAGAGGACATTTATTTAGAAATCATGCATTACACCTTTTTGTATAACTTTATGAATATTATACCATAGGTAAAATCTAATTAACACACATCATATAGGAAGGGACACTAGTCATAATAACACATAAATCCATTTATCGTACTTTGAGGCACATTAAATACATATAATACATTATCTCTCTTTTACCTCAACTTCTTTCTTTAAGAAACCCTCAAGTAGTACTTAGTAAAATGTACCACTTTAAGGTCACCAAAAATGGTCTTTCATGAATATGATTCATCAACACAACAACATATATTCATAAAGTCATAAGCACATCATAAGGCATACGCTTCACATAATAATCATCACGTAAGACAACCTGCAAGTCACACTAGTGCAATGTGTAGGTAGAATCCTATAATACTACTTACACATAGTATTCCTAAGAAGTAACCCTAGACTAGGCATATCATACTTAACAAGTCATAACACCTTCATTTATCACTAAACGTAAGGCCACATACTTTATATCATCATATAGGGACTCATTCCTTTATTACAAGCTTAGTCATAACTCATTTAGTTCATTTTATAGGTAAACCATCCTCACAACAAAGCTTACTTGTGTAATGTACATATGAAGTCTCATATTCCCACATTTACTAAGTATAACTCATTTAGAAGCCATAAGTGTATTTTACATACATAATCATAATTCATGTATTAGCATAACAAAGTCACCTTTATATGCAATCATAAAAATCATACATAACATCAGTCTTCATTTCATTAAGGTACCAATCTTATCCTTTCTTAGAGTTCACATCTGCAATGCAAGGGTTGGTTCCATAGTCCTACCTATACTAACCTCCTCACGGAGTTATGATTAGAGTTCATATTCTTTTCTTAGTTCATTTCTTACTTTTGGGAGACATAGCAATAACCAACATAGACCATGTAAACTATATGGAATCCGGTATTCTACACCAATACCGAAAAGAAAGGGTATTACATGTCAAGGTAGGACCTTCATATATAATAGCTATTCTATTTGATCCACTAAGCTAAGACCTATGGGGGCACACAATTATAGAACATGGAAATTGCTACTAGAAACCTTGACTTGCTAGACATATTTGTTTCCATTTCATGAGACAACATCTATGTTGGGAACTCGGAGTTGCTAAACGTGAAGGTTCTCTTGTGGGAAGATAGTCTTACTAAATGTGAAGCCCATACTATCATTTTTATGTTGACCCGGTTCTAAGCTAAATCTCCATTTTTAAACATATTAAAGCACTTACTATCATTAGTTCATAAAGTAGGCTTTCGGAGCTTTCTCTTTCATACATCATATAGCTGAAAGGATTCTAAGGTCAGAATGTCCTTTCATCATTAAACCTACTATTCATACAATCATGTGTGTGTGCACACATATGTGCCACCTACCTTCACATAAACACCTCTAGGCACACATATTCATAATTCACAAATCATATACTTTACATGCATAGTAATAGATAAGGGTGCATATGAGAACAATCCTTTCAATTCATACCATGAATCTATCCTACTCATAATTATGCATGAGTGTGTCTGTGTGTTCATATGTGTCATCATGATCACGTAAGAGCAAAAACATAGCTATTTAGGAAACCACATTACAAGGACCATAACACATATACAATGTACCCCTCAAGTCCTGACCAACTCATAAATAGAACACCTAGGGAATCTAGGTCACACGCCTACATTACATCATAAGAGACAAGAGCTTATTCAACATTAGAATCGAAGACTCCTAACTTTCATAAGATCAAATATTCATATAGGGTTCACATAGGTAGGGTTTATGCTACAAGAGTATTCATATCAACAAATCATCTACACAACTTATAAACCTAACATAATCATCCACATACATACAACATCCTCCACACACCTAAATCATGTAACTAGTATGGAAGATTATACATATATCTTCATGTGTGTGATCATCATAACCATACTTCACATAACATCAATTTTCCTTGAAGTCCATAATCATCACACATAAGGATATACAAGAATGTAAACACCGCCACCATAAGTGGACCATACCAATCAACACAATTCAATATCTCTTCTTAGCTAAATAAAGAAAATAGGTTAACTTACCAAATCTCCAAGTTATGATCATCCTTGATAAATTCCTAACAATTTATAATCAGTTGACATAAAGGAATATAGAACTAAGCAACTCATTACAATCTAAACATAATCTAATCATCATCTAATCAGGATCATATGACCCATATTATTACTAAATTGAGATATTGAGGTAATCATGGGTTCTTCATGCAATTGGATTAAAAGCATGTTAAAACCATTGATTAATCATATATTCGTCATAGTATGCTTTTGAAATCTCTTTCACAATGAACCCATGTCTAGATTGAAAGATAAGATTGTTGACCTTAGAATCATGTTTAAAACCTTTGAAAGAACTGCTTAGATGGAATAATAACTAATGATGAAGGGTTACCATAACTTCATACATAAGAATCCCACGAAATTTTTAGAAGACAACACTTCGAATCGATCTCCCTAGCTTGTTCTTGAGCTTGGTATCCTAGGGAGGTTTTGGGGGTTTCATATTTGAGAGGGAAGGTTTTATTTGAAGAATGAGTTCTAAATTAGGTTTAAGGCTTATATACTAACTTAAAATACCTAAATACACCTAAACTAACTTCCCTTATTTTAATTAGGATGTGGGGTGAATTTCCCAATTACCCCTAGCATGGAAGTGTGCATCGGAGGTTCAACCTATGGATGGCAGCGATGGGGCGTCATCTGATACTCCGTCATTTTTGAATGAGGATACCATTTTGGGGATTGATATCACAACCCTATGTTTGTATCAACGCTCCCAATCGACGGGGCGTAGGTCAGAGTATGGATGCAATTGCATCCGTCATTTGGACACTACCTAGGCAGTCTACTGCCAGCTTTTGGGTCCTTCTCAATGAACCTTTGGTTGGTACTTGGGTATTCTTGCCTGGACGTTTAGATGTTATATGCGTCCACATACAAATTAAGATCCTCCCCTATCAATTTAAACCCGAAACAACATATAAGACATACCAAGACATAGTAGAACACACTAGCACATCTAAAGACTAACTTTCAAACATCTTGGTCGTTCGACTTCCAAAGCACTTCAAAACATTTATACAAGCTCTAGAACGCTTTATTAACATGTTATTAACATTATTAACATATGTGGTGCTCTAAATACCTTAGTTCATTTTGAGGGTCTTGACAATAAGCCCCACTTGGTAACATTCGTCCTCGAATGACACTTGAAACTTTTAAAATATTTTCAAGGAATCAATGACCAATATAGCAGACCACAACATTTAACATTTTATCACATAATAGTAAAAACACTAAACTTACAAGGAGCACAAACTTCATACAATCATGCAATTAAAGCAACATGATCAAACATGTACTACTTCTACAATTATTTCCATACATGCATACTTCTTCATACTCATTGCCATTTGGAGGAACTACCTTCTCCAACTTTAGGCATGCTCATTATTTTATCATAAGGTTAGGCATACAATGGATTTTAAATGCATACATATTCATATTCCACATCTTCACTTATGAGAAAATCAAGCAATTTATTTAGTTTCTCAAAATCATGAATAATATAGATCAACTAAACATTTTTAGGCTAGACATAATACCATCAAATTCCTATGTTTAACTTTTGTTCAAGGAGGAACTACCTTCTCCTAGTCAGAACATACCCACATGACATCAAAGAGTTCTTATAAAAGCAATGCACTAGGGTCAATTCATTTATAAGGAGGGTTTTTTACTCCAAACCATGTTATGCTCATACTTCCTTACACATTGATGACATTGGCTAGACATACAATCACTTCTTAAGAATAATCCTACATGAACACTTTCCAAGTCATAAAATTCATACATTTTAAAAAGGACTCATCATTTCTCATTTATGGAAAACTCAGCACCTTGTTATTGGGCCAAAACACCCTCACATCAAAATTGTTATTAGGCATGTTCCTTACATTAACTCATGAATCAAATGCACATTCAACATATCAAAATGTACAACAACATGAGGAAACCACAATTAGATAAAACTCTCTTTTTGGTGCAATAATGACCTTTCAAAACATGCATAACTATAACAACCCTAGAAAATGACTATGTTAAATAATGCTTAATGTGTCTAGAATGCCTATGATTAGACCGTTTTCACACAGATTCATGCGCGTAGAACAAGACCTTTGAACCATTACAACAGCCAAGCAAACTAATTTGAAGATTTACTCGGATTAGTTTTTACCGGACTTAAAAGAGGGAAATATTATGTTTGGAGGGTCTAAGGGTAAAATGGTATTTTTCAGGGATAAGGGTAGTATCGTAATTACCCTAAATATATAATTAATTATTAAATTAATAATGTGGAGGGCATTTTTGAGAGAGAGGGCCAAAAATTAGCTCTTAGAGTGAAGTCCTACTCCACCCGGGTTCGAACCTAGGTGAAAGCGATGATTTAAATTGTTATTATTTAAGTTGGTACATTAATATAATTTATTAATATTTATTATTTATTGGCTGATTTAAAATAAAAGGGAAATCAATTTTTTTAGATTTAACTAAACCCCATTTGACTAAGTCCTATACAAGACTCCTAAGCCTAAGATAACTCTCCCCTCTCACGTCTATCTCTAACTTCCATGGTCAAACCAACTCTCATACACATTCTCTCTTCCAAATACGTACAATAACAGAAGATAAACCAAAGTTCTTCACACTTGAAGAACTCAGAACAAAAATTTTAAACAAACAACTAATAAAAAACGTTAGGCAAAGGAAGGAGATTTTCCGTCAGAAGTTTGGTGTTGAAACTTGGATTTGGACGTGAGTGTTGGAGCAGGTTTAGGCAGCAAATTCAAGGTTTGAACGTAATAAAAGGTATGAGTTCTCTTCTCTTTTGGTCCCTTTCCCAAGAGATCCCTTAAGGATCAGTATATTATGTCCGAAAGCTAGGGTTGTTTCCCTGTTGCATGTCCATGTCACTAGCTCCCATTGAATCATAGATTGGTTATGTTTGCTGGCAGAAAACATGGAATAATACGTGTTTTCATGATGCTTAAGTGTTTATATGTATGTTCAAAATTATGTGATTTACGTTGATGTTTTCCGAAAATGTATCTTCGTGTGTTTGGGTGTTTTGCGTGGCTATTGGTCACGGTTTAGGAATTGAAATGTCATGTTAGTTCTTTGTATTTCATGTACACATTTTTATGTAAATTGTGATGTTCATATCAGACGAAATGTGGCTGATTTGAGTGATAATCTCTTGGCTAAATGAATCCATGAAAATTCACCTAAAACATTCTAAATGCACTATGAAATTCCCCTAAGAATTAACGTGTAATGGAATGGAAAAGAACCTGAAAATATAACTGAAATTTCAAGAACCTTGTTGATTAATTTTAGCCAATTTAAGTTGTTTAAAATGTCATGAAAAGTGAAGAAAAAAGAGTTAGGTCACTGAGGGTAGAACCCGTGACCTCACCACGTTAAAAGTTGAGAAAATAAAGAAGTGAAAAACAATATGGTAAGGGGGAAACGAACCATGCTCCGAGCTGGAATATAAAATATAAAAATAAGAAATGAGAGGACTGGGATTTGAACCCAAAACTTCTCGGTCAAACTTAAGGAAAAATGAAAAGAAAATAAGTGTGAGGTGTGGGAATCGAAACCACGACCTCTAGGAGGAAAGGAGAATTAAAAGAAAAGTAAAGTGAGGCTGTGGGGGTTCAATCCCATAACCTCATGGTCAACTCAAAGAAGTCATGGAAAAAGAAATTAAAATAAAAGGGGTTGTGGAGGTTCGATCCCAAAACCCCTCGACCAAGAATGAGAAAATTTTAAGAAAAGAAATTAAAAGGAAATGAAGGGCTTGATCTTGGGTCCCCAAGCCGTGTGGACCACAATAAAATAAATGAAAATGGAAGTGTTGTCCAAGGGATTCAGAACCGGGTTCCTTCTCCCAATTTCTGTATTGATACATAAATCATACGTGAATTAAATGTTCAAGAATAATGCTGCCTACTTAGATCGAAATTGAGATCTTGGCAGACATACAAGATGCATAAGTCTTGTACCATATAATCTTAGAAAGATATGAATCACTTAAAAGAACTATGAATGAATCGTCATGAATTTTATGTATAGATCCATAAATCTAGCATACGTTTTAAAAGTAAGTGAACCTAAGATGTATGTAATGAAATAATGAAACTCAAGGAGGGTTAAGTATGAGTATGAAAACACTAAATGGCCAAGTGCATTGGCATAAGATAAAATGAACATTCACGTTAAGGGGTGAGTAATTATGAAGAGCAAATGTGAGAAAGTTAATGAATGTGGTGACAACATGAGAAGAAGCTAATGTAAAAGATGAGAGCAAATATCAAATGAGCCTAAGTAAATGTTACTAAAACGTACTCACCTATGAGAGTGTAAAGAGACCAGTCTCTATGAACACTCTAATGAAAGTATTGAGATTAACATACTTAATACTAATGATGAGATGAGAAATCATCTATTGAGCTATGATGTCCTCATACTAGAAGCCAGCTTCCATGACGTATGAGTTGAATGTAATGAAACTTTATACTGAGCACCGATAGACTAGCTATGAGCGGTGATGCTTTATTTCTGGAAGGGCGGAGGTTCACGTAACTCTCATGAGATGAGATTGTCTGGCATGCCGGGTATGGGTCTAATTATATGTCCTAGTCTTCGAACCTATACTGCCAATATAGGGATCTGGCGGGGTTGAATTCCCATATACGCTATCATGTTTTGGGTGACTTTGGCAAGTGATTCCACCCCTTTTAGGTGTGGGGGAGACACTGGATTTCATGAGGCTCATATGATCTATGTTGGTGAAAGTTAAAGTTCCCCAAGAATGAATGAGGCCAGCCTCAAATGATGCACATAATGAAATGAATGATACCTAAGATGTAGGATAGGATAATCAAAAGGTGAGTTAGACTTAAGTAATGACACTAGGTCATTCTTTATCATTGCACAACGAACCCGATGAAAGTCTTAAACTACATCCTAGGTATTGCTGGTGTTACCACTAGCTTATGAATGAATGACTTGAAGTACGTATGAATGAATGAAACAGACTCTGTGTTTGCTAAACAAGGCTCCCTAGTTGAGGTCACATATGTTGAGCCCTCATTTTGGGAAGTCTTAATGTCAAGTCCATGATTCCAAGGTCCCATGGCATATGAATGAATGATATGAAAGAGGTTATGTGGTATATGAAAAATGATATGTGCTATGTGTAAGATGTTATGTGCATGTGCTATATGCAAAACGATATGTACTATGTTTAAAACGTTATATGCTGTGTGCAATATGATATGTATGATGATGCATGTTACTCTCATGTCATGACTTTCCTAATTTAATTTGGCAAGTCCACTGACTTTCCTAATCCAAATTTGGCAGGTCCACTAACTTTCATAATTAAAATTTGGCAAGTCTACTAACTTGACTTTCCATAAATCATGTTGTTAGGAAAAATCAGTTCTTACTCATGCATGTCCTTGGTGTGTGCTTGAATATACCCATACTTAGTACAAGTATCTACTAATCCCATATAATTCTACAATTTCAGCTGCAGGCACAGGTTGACGCTACAACTGACAGGTTGATGTTGCAGCTATCCAGACGTGTAGCTTTCATCCGGACATGGTAGGACCTCATGCCTTCGAGGATTTCTACCGTTATTATCTAGCTTAGATGTAGGACATAGCTAGTGCAGCATGTTCCACTACTGTTTCTTTCCACTTTTATTTCAGACTTTCTATTGGTGCCGTTTATGCAAGAATACATTTAATGCAATTATGAATTGTTTCTTTCATTTAATTATCTCTATATTTAGATGGTTTATTTGTGAACACCTATATGTTAAGTTTAAAATATTTACCATGAAATAAGAAAAAAATTCAAATTTCCCGCTAAAATTAACCTAGATGAAGTAAGAATGATGTATGTAGGCTTGTCTGCGACCTCTGAGAGGTCAACGACGCCGGTCTCGTCTGGGTTCAAGATTTCGGTCGTGACAATAACATAGTATCATTTAAGACATGCATGACATAGTGAGAGCATGAAACTTATACTCATATGCAAGACTCCTATCATAAACAATCTACTTAGGAACCCTTTGGTTTTAAGCTTGAGTAGGAATAAAACGTAAAGATAGGGATATCTACAATCTTACTAGACATAGCATCATCCCCCGCTTAGGATAAACCCATTTAAGAGAAACTTATTTTATTCAACAGAACTTGGACTTACCAATTCTACTAACCCTAAAAATGGCTATGCTAAATAATGCTTAATGTGTCTAGAATATCTACGATTATACCGGGTTCACAGGGATTTATGCGCGTAGAAAAAGAACTCTGAACTCTTGATTTAGACAAGCCAACTAACTTTGGGAGTTAGTTGAGCTGGGAAAGGTTGGATCCATCCATGTAGGGATCTCGAATATGAAGATTTACTCAAAGGAGTCTTTACCAAACTTAAAAAGGGAAAATCTTAGGTTTGGAGGGTCTAGGGGTAAAATGGTCTTTTTCCAGACTAAGGGTAGTATCTAATTACCTTAAATATGTAACTAATTATTTAATTAATAAAGTGGAGGGGCATTTTTGGGAGAGAGGGCCAAAAATTGGCTCTTAGAGTGAAGTCTTGCTCCACCCGGGTTCGAATCTAGGTGGAAACGATGATTTAAATTGTTTTTTTTATTTAAGCTCGTAAATTAATGTAATTAATTGATATTTATTATTTATTGTCTGATTTAAAATAAAAAGGATATCATACTTTTACCATTTAATAAAATCTTATTTGACTAAGTCCTGAACTAGAGTCGTAAGCCTAAGATAACTCTCATCTCTTACGTCTCTATCATTCTCTTTCATGTTCTCTCTGCCAAAATAATGTACAAGAACAGAAAATTTACCAAAGTTCTTCAAATTTGAAGAACTCACAATGAAAAATAAAATCAAACTCTAAGAAAAATACGTTAGTAAAAGGGAGGGTTTTCCGTCGAAAGTTTGGTGTTAAAACTTGGTTTTAGACGTGAGTGTTGGAGAAGGTTTGGGAAGAAACTTCAAGGTTTTAGCGACATTAAGGTATGAGTTATCTTCTCTTTGGGTTTCTTTCCCATTAGACCCCTTAAGGTTCAGCATATTCTAATCCGAAAAGTAGGATTGTTCCGCGTTGCATGTCCTTGTCAGTAGCTCCGTTGATTCTTAGGTTGGGTATGGTTGCTGGTAGATATTAGACATGTAATGTGTTTACATGATTAATATGTTCATAAATATGTGTTTGGAATCGTATGATTAACAATCTATGTTTTCTGAATATATGACTTACGTGCGTTTGGGTGTATTGTCGTGACTATTGGTCACACATTAGGACTTGAAATGGCATGTTAGTTCTTTGTATTTTATGTACAAATGTTTATGTAAATCGTGATGTTCATATGAAGTGTAATGTATCTGAATAGAGTGAGAAACTCTTGGCTAAATGAATCCATGAAAATGCACCTAACACGTTGTAAATGAACCATGAAATTTCCCTAAGAACTAATGTGTATCTTGATGAAAAAGATGCTGAAAAATTACAAAATTTTCAGCCATAAGTTGATGAATTTCGGTCAAGTTAAAATGTTTTAAAATGTATGAAAAAATGAAGAAACATAAGTGAGGTCATAGAGGGTCAAACCCGTGACCTTACCATGTTAAAAACCATAAAAATAAGTGAGTTATAAGTATTGTGGTGAGGGCGATTCGAACCTTGGTCTTGTCTAGAAAATGAAATCATGAAAATAAGAAATGAGAGGAGTGGGATTCGAACCCACAACCTCTAAGATAGACTTAAGGAAATTAAAAGAAAATAAATGTTGAGGCGTGTAGGAATCTAACCCACGACCTCTAGGCTGATTTAGGGATTAAAGAGAAAAATAAAGTGAGGTTGTGGGGATTCGAACCCACATCCACATGGTCAACTCAAAAAAAAGTCAAGGAAAAATAAATTAAAATAAAAGAGGATATGGGGGTTCGATCCCACAACTCCTCGGCCAAGAAAGAGAAACTTTAAGAAATGAAATTAAAAGGAAATGAAGGCGTTGGGGCTTTATCTTGGATCACCAAGTCGTGTGGACCAAAATAAAATAAATGAAAAATGTAAGTTTTGTCCAAGAGGTTCCCTTGCCCAAATTCCGTATTGATAAATAAGTCATACGTGAATTAAATGTTCAAAAATAAGGATGCCTACTTAGATCAAAATAAGGATCTTGGCATACATACAAGATGCATAAGTTTTGTACTATATAATCTTAGTAAGATATGAATCACTTAAACGAACTATGAATGAAGCCTTATGATTTTTATGTATAGACCCATAAGTCTAGCGTACATTTACAAATAAGAGAACCCATGATGTATGTAATGAAATGATGTAACCCTAAAAGGTTTAAGTATGAGTGTATAACACACTAAATGTCCAAGTGCATTGGAATACGATGAAATGAATATTATGTAATGAAATGATGAAACCCTAGAAGGGTTAAGTAAGAGTGTGAAACACACAATTGTCCAAGTGCATTGACATATGATGAAATCAACATTCACGTAAAAAGGGGTTAGTAATTATGAAGAGCAAATTTACTATTGTTAATTAATGTGGTTACAACATGATAAGAGGCTAATGTGAAAGTTGAGAGCAATCTAAAATGAGCCTAAGTAAATGTTACAAAAACGTACTCACCTATGATGAGATGAGAAATTATCTATTGAGCTATGATGTCCTCATACTAGAAGCCAGCTTCCATGACGTATGAGTTGAATGTAATGGAACTTTATACTGAGCCCCGATAGGCTACCTATGAGCGGTGATGCCTTCTTTCGGGAAGGGCGGATGTTCACGTAACTATCATGAGATGAGACTGTCCGGCATGCCGGGTATGGATCTCCCTATATCTCTTAGTCTTCGAACCTTTATTGCCAATACAGGGATCTGGCATTGTTCAAATCCCATATACAGTAGCATATTTTGGGTCACTTTGGCCGGTTATTCCACCTATTTTTTTTGTGGGGGAGACACTAAATTTCATGATGCTCACATGATCTATGTCGGTTAAAGTTAAATTTAAAGTTCCCAATGAATGGATGAGGCCAGGCTCAAATGATGTACATGATGAAATGAGAGATACCGAAGGTTTTAGGATAAGATAATAAAGAGGTGAGCTAGACTAAAGTAATGACACTTGGTTAAAATTGATCATTGCATAACGAACCCGATGAAGTCTTAAACTACATGCTAGGTATAGGTGATGTTTACACTAGCTTATGAATTAATGAAATGAAGTGCGTATGAATGAATGAAGTAGACTCTGTGTTTGCTAAAGAAGGCTCCCTAGTTGACGTCCCATATGTTGAGCCCTCATTTTTTGGAAGTATTAATGTTAAGTCCATGATTCCAAGGTGTCATTGAATATGAATGAGTTATATGAAAGATTCTATGTGTTAGATGCAATATGTTATGTGATATGTGTGAGATGTTATGTGTTCTGTGAAATATTATATGTATGATGATGCATGTTACTCTCACTGAATGACTTTCCTAATCCAATTTGGCAAGTTCACTGACTTTCCTAATCCAAATTTGGCAGGTCCACTAACTTTCCTAATCCAAAATTGGCAAGTCTACTAACTTGACTTTCCATAAATCATGTTGTTAGGAAAGAGGTTTTCTTACTGATGCATGTCCTTGGTGTGTGCTTCGATATACACATCCTTAGTACAAGTATGTAGTGATCCCATATAACTCTATATTTTTAGGTGCAGGCACAAGTGGACGCTAGAGTTTATAGGTTGACGTTGCAGCTATCCGGACGTGGAGCTTTCATCTGGACTTGGTAGGCCCTCATGCGTTCGAGGATGTCTACCATTATTATCTAGCTTAGATGTAGGCTTTATCTAGTGGATCATGTTTAACTAGTGTTATTTCCACTTCATTTCAGACTTTGTATTGGTGCCTTTTTGTCAAGAATACGTTTAACACAATTGTGAACTGTTGCTTTCATTTGATTATTTCTATATTAGATGGTTGATTTGTGAACGCCTATGATGTTAAGTTTAAAATGTTAAGCATGAAAAAATAAAACAAAAAGTTCAAATTTTCTGCTAACATTAACCTATATGAAGTAAGAATGACGTATATAGTCTTGTATGCGACCTCTGAGAGGTCAACGACGTCGGTCTCGTCTGGGGTCTAAATTTCGGTCATGACACCAATCTTTATAGTCAAGAATAACATCCCCTTCTTGGGATAACCCTAATCAATATTTATCACCTATTGCCCTAAAAAACCAAGGTCAAAGCAAGTCAAGACCAAACCAACATATTCACAAATAGGAAGATTTGACTTCATTGAGGTTTTCTACTCCCCATCTCATCCCAAGGATCTTACTAACATAACCATCAAGAGGTACTCCTTAAGCACCATTACTCCTCCAAGTTTATTTCCTAAAGGAACTCATAACCATCAAGTTAGGTCATGCTATCCAATCTCATGAGGCCTTAACTACATCATGAATAACAAGGCTAATTTCCATATCTCATCATATTCTACCACCAAATCCTAACTAGGTAAGTAATTCTGGATTCAAGCCTACAAGGGTCATCACCTTTGGTGGAAACTTCAAATAAACCATGCCTAGGTACTATCTAATCACTTTGTCAAATGACCATACTTAAGATTAAACTTAAAAGACAACTAGCCACTTCAAAGTAGGTCAAAATATGTTTTCTTTCTCTCCACATGAACAAATGGGTAAAGACTACCCTCTAAGTCATTTTAGGGAAAAAATATAAGCATGACCCTTTCTTCCCCTTTTCCCCATTCCTTAGAATAGGTTCATAAGGGACTCATCTACTAGTCTCAAGGGTCCTCCCATTGACTAGCATACTTCACAACCACCTTACAAAGTAACCACACAACCTCCTCTTCTTAGGAGCAAGCCTATAGCAAAATACTCCAATCCACACAAGGGAAACTATGTAGCATTACTCATACAACAAGGCAACCTCCATCTTTCACTATTTATCCCCTTTCTCCAAAACATTTCAAGCCTATTTCTTGACATTTCACTACCATCATACATAACCATAAAACAACCTATTATTCCAAAGGGAAATCCATTCAACAATAACAAATCTTGACAAGCTAGAACCATATCATAACATAACCTCTCAGCATATAACGTTGGTTATCAAAAATCACATATAGACATAAATTAAATCACACCAAAACATACCAATTTCACCTTCACATATACTCATCAAGTCATAAACTTGCCCTGACTCACCACTTATGAACATGACTCTACTAGACGTGTCAATAAGAAACTTTGGACCCTAAAACGGCTTTCTATAACCTCATGCTCTGATACAAAGTTTTTCATGACCGGGGAGCACCCCCCAGATTTAATACACCATACCTGACCTCTCAGAGGTCATGTACAATCCCTTAGACATCTTTCATCGCATTTTCATTGGAAACTTAGCGGAAAATTTGAAACTTTTCATAACAAATTATATGCTAGAACATTACTTTATTTGTATATAAAATATCATAAGTACATAGTTAGACTCTAAGTCTCGTTTTCCATCTTACGACACAACTCAATAGTATAGAATAGGGATACGACCCTTAACAACATAAAAATATAAGTCTAAGCTATTAAATAAAGTTAAAGAACATCTTTGATATAGGGAATCCTTGAATTAAAAGGACCCCTTTCTTTGAACATGGGAGATCCATCCAAGCCCTTCTCATAGCAGACATACTCTAGCTATCAACATCTACAATATGTGTAAAAGTGACAAAGAAGAATTGTATTAGTACAAGAATGCACTAAGTATGGCAATCACGGAAAAACATGCAATTAAAGAAGATATTTAGTTAGAAATCATGCATTATGCCATTTTGTAAAACTTCATGACCATTATACCATAAGAATAACATAATTCACATATATCATATACAGATGGACACTACACTAAGTACATACAATATACTGCCTCTCTTTTACCTTAACTTCTTTCCATAAGCAAACCTCACGTAGTACTTAGTACAATTTACCACCTTAAGGTCACCCAAAACGGTCGTTCATAAATATGTTTCATAAACACAACAACATATATTCATAAAGTCCTAATCTCATCATAAGACATAATCTTCACATAATAACCATTACCTAAGAAACCTCCATGTGACGGTAGTGCAATCTGTAGCATCCCATAATACTAGTTACACAAAGTGTTCCTAAGAAGTCACCCTAGACTAGGCATATCATACTCAACAAGTAATAACACCTTAATATATCACTAGACATAAGGCCACATACTTCATAGCATCATATAAAGACTCATTCCTTTACTACAACCTTAGTCATAACTCATTTAGTTCATATCATAGGTAAACCACCCTCACAACCCTATTCACAATCTTACTAGTGTATCCTACACATGGAGTTTCATACCCTCACATATACTAAGTAAAACTTACATAATCTTTTTCAACGAGATGCTGGGAATTCCTTGTACCACATAATATATAAATTTTGAAGAAGAGTATAAATAAGACAAAGAATTTCTCATAATTTCATTTTTTGATCATGAATAATCACTATTTAGAAGCCATAAGAGTACTTCACATACAAATTCATAAGTCATGCCTTAGCATAGCAAAGTCACCTTTACATGCATTCACACCAATCATAAATGTACCAATCTTAATCTTTCTTGGAGTCACTTGTGTAATGCATGGGTAGGGTCCATAGTCCTACCCATACTAAGTAACCTCCTCAAGGAGTTATTATTAGAGTTCATATTCTTGTCTTAGTTCATTTCTTACTTTTGGGTGACATAGCAATTACTAACATAGACCATGTGAGCTACATGGAATCTTGTTACACCCACACCTAAAAGAGAGGGTACTACTTGGCAAGGTACGACCTTCATATATAATAGCTATTATATTGTATCCACTAAGATAAGACCTACCGGGGAACGTAATTATGGAACATAGAGATTGCTACTAGAAACATTGGCTTGCTAGATGTGGAGGTTTCCATCTCATAAGACAACATCTATGGTGGGAACCCAGACTGCATAAACTTGAAGGTTCTCATGTGAAAAGCCAAATTTACTAAATGTGAAGCCCCCACTCCCATTTTCATTTTCAATCGGTTCTAATCTCAATCTCCCTTTTAAACATAATTAATAACTTATTAGCATTAGTTCATAAAGTAGACTTTAATAGCTTGCTTGTTCATACATAACATAGCTCAAATGATGCTAAGATGAGAATGTCCGTTCATCATCCTACTATTCATACAATCATGTGTGTGTGCATATATATGTGAGACCTACCTTCACATAAACACCTCTAGGAACACAGGTTCATAATTCACAAATCATAGACTTTACATGCATAGTAATATAAAAGGGTGCATATGAGAATTATTCGTCAATTGACACCATAAATCTATCCTACTCATAATTATTCATGTGTGTGTGTGTGTGTGTTCATATTGTTCATCATGATCACTTATGAGCAACTACCTAGATATTTAGGAAACCACACTCCTAGGACCATAACACATATACAATGTACCTCTCAAGTTTGATAAACTCAGAAATAGAACACCTAGGGAATCTAGGTGACACACCCAAATTACAACAAAGGAGACAAGAGCATATTTAATATTAGACTAAAATACTCCTAACATACATCAAATCACATATTCATATAGGGTTCACATAGGTAGGGGTCATGCAACAAGAGTATTCATCTTAACAAATCATCTAGATCACTCTTAACCTAACATGATCATCCACATATATACAACATCATCCACAAACCTAAATCATGAAACTAGTATGGAAGATTATACTATATAACTTCACATGTGTGATCATCATAACCGCACTTCACATAACATTAATTTTCCTTCAAGGTCAAGCTCATCACATATAAAGATATACAAGAATGTAAACACCGTCACCATAAGTGGACCATATCAATCAAGATAATTCAATATGCATTCTTAGATAAATAAAGAAAATAGGTCAACTTACTAACTCTCCAAGCTATTATCATCCTTGATCAATTCCCAACAATTCATAATCAATTGACATAAAGTAATATAGAAATATAATCTCACCATCATCTAATCAAGATCATAAGATCCGTATTATAGCTAAGTTGAGAGATGGATGAAATCGTGGGATCTTCATGGAATTGTATTTAAAATCATGTTAAAACCATTGATTAACCATATATTTGTCATTAGTATGATATTGAAATCACTTTCACAATGAACCAATAGGTAGATTGGAAGATAAGATTTTTGACCTCAGAACCATGTTTGAAACCTTTGAAAGAACTCTTTAGATGGAAGATTTACTATGTATTAAGGGTTACCATACCTTAATACATAATAAGACCACGAAATTTTGAGAATAAAACACTTGCAATCCATCTTTGTATCTTGTTATTGAGGTTTCTCTCCAATAGAGGTTTTGGGAGGGGTAGTTCCCCACCAAGGAGCTACTTTAACATATTCCAAATTCCATGGTTTTAATAAATCTCCTACTGCAGTTCGTCTTGGATCAGATCTAAAACAGGTCTCTACAGTTTATGTAGCCATAAATCCTATTGTATTCATTGAGATCTGTTGACTTTGTATACCATTCCGTTGTAAATAAATGATCCTATCATATATCCATTGGGGTCTTAAAATTATATAAATATGATAAGAATGGAAACAACAACCCTAGTCGCCATCTTTATATCTGGTTTACTTGTAAGTTTTGTTTCATATTTGGGAAGGAAGGTTTGATTTGAAGAATGAGTTATAAATTAGGTTTAAGGCTTATATAGTAATTTAAAATACCTAGAAACACCTAAAATAACCACCCATATTTTAATTAGAACGTGGGGTGAATTTTCAATTTACCCCTATTATGGCAGCGGGCAGCAGACAGATTGTAGGTGCAACCTACGGATGGCAGCGACAGGGCGTCGTCTGATGGATGAGCCATCCTTCTGCTCTGTTATTTTTGACCGAGGGTCCCATTTTTGGGGCTGATATATCATGCCTATGTGTGGAGAAAATCCCCCAATAGATAGGGTGTAGGTCAGAGTACGGACGTCGATTGCATCCATCGGTTTGGACATTGCCTAGGCAATCTATTGCCAGCTTTTGGGTCCTCCTCAGGGACCCTTTGGTTGGTCCTTGGGGAGTCTATCCTAGACGTGTAGACCCTAGATACTTCCATATACAATTTAGTATCCTCCCCTATCAGTTAGACCCCAAACAACACATAAAACATACCAAGACACACTAGAACACACTAGCATGTCTAACAACTAACTTTCGAACATCTTCGTTGTTTTTACCTATAAACAACTTCAAAACAACAATAAAATCTTATAAACACATTATTAACATGTTATTAACCTTTTTAAACACGTGAGTCCTTAACTATCTTTTTTTCATTTTGAGGGTCTTGACATTTAGTTCATGAAACAAGTCCACATCGTTGACTTGTGACCCCAGTTAGAAAATGTATCCTCCGCATTGCTGATAGGACACTGAATACTTTGTCTCAAAATTTAATTTTAACGAATAATCATTTAAAACATCTTCGCATCGTAGACTTATTCCAAGAAGGTGATTCTGTAAGTTTCTCAGTTTTATCTATTCTAAATCATTACTAAACATCATGAGTTCATTCCAATTATAAATCATAATTCTTCAATCCGTAACTTATTTCAAGGATCAATTAAGAGTCAAGTATAGAATAATTAAAATCAAAGTCAACAATTAAGTCAAGTTAAGTTCATCAAAGTTCCCAAAGGTCTTTTACAAACGTTTTAACTTTATTTTATAACTTAAAAATCATGTTGAGTAAAGACAAAAAATAAAGTTTGAAGTTCATTTCTTCAAAGATGTATATAGGGACTATGTATTCCAAAGGAGATTTAAATTGTTTTCACATTTCAATTAAGAACAAAAACTGAAATTTCCAAAGAGCCTTCGGTCAACTTATTAGAGAAGAGTAATAACTTTCTAAATGAAGCAAGAAGGGAAATTGAGATTTCAAGGTAGCCTTTGAGCTATGTTTTTGAGCAGTAAACTCAAATAACAATAGAAGTATGTTTAAAATACACAAGAGACCGTATATGTTGGGAGTAGTATTGAGAACCGAGATGGGGACGAGCATGAGTTCATGTAACTCACATATGCATAAACCATGTAGCCACCATGGGTAGAAGAGGTTCATACTTTTTTGAAGAACCTTTTTTGCCTAGACTAGTGGATCCATTAGGCAGTTCAATTTTTATACCATTGGATCGATTTAGGATGTGTTGGTAGCATGGGATAGATCATTGTATCGATACTATATCTCTTATGTGATAGTTGTTGGTTAGAGAGACTCCCAAAGTTGTACTTTGTATTTTATATATATTAGTTTATTCGTACTTTTACATATATCTCAGAGTTAATTGTATCTTTGTATACACTAAAATTTAACATAACGTTTTAAACACCATTTCTTTATATTGCACTTGCTTTAAATATATTTATATTGAAATGAGTCTAGTTATATTAAGTTTAGTCGAGCAGGTAAGTTCTTCTGATTCCTTTTGAAGTCTATGTTTTATTAGCAATCAAACTTGCATACTTGTACATTCAATGTACTGATGTCAGTTTTCCTGCATTGTATTATGATGCAGACCCACGTTTTGAGTTTGTTGGTGAGCCTCCTTGCATTCCAAAGGACTCTTTTCTTTTATCTCTAGCGTTGTTCATTAGGATGTTGTGTCTTATTGCTTACATTGAGTTAAGTTATTCTAAGTTGGGAAGAGCCAAAATTAGTATTTCCTTCATATCCTTTTCAAACTTAAGTTAGGTTTAGCATACCAACACGAATACTTGTACATTCAATGTACTAATTCTAGTTAGACTGCATCATCTTATAATGCAAACTTAGGTAACTAATATTGGCATTCGGCGCACCATTGATCTAGTGAGCAACTCAGAGTTAGTTGGTGAGTCTTCTTACACTCCGGGGGACATCTTTTATATCTTATTTTCTAGTTTTCAATTTTTAGGATGATGTGGGGTCTCTTTGTTTTAGATTCTTCATAGATAGATAAGATTAGTTCCTTTATCTTACTCATTCCAGTTCTATACGTTTAAGACTTACGTTTCTGTTTTAGATATGTTATTACCTTTTTATTTATTTTATGATTCATATATATTGTGTTTAAGTTTTCCACAGAGTAAGTAAGTCGAGCCATGGGTTCGCTTGCGGCCAAAAATGTTCTTCAAGTGCTGGTCATGCCTAGGGTGTAGGCTTGGGGTGTGAAAAACTTGGTATAAGAGCACAGAGTTCAAGAGTCCTAGGGAGTATATGAAGTCATGTCTATATATTCATATATATCGGTGTGAAGCGTGCCACATATATAATTAGGAGATTGTAGCACATAGGAAATCATCTCACTTCTTTCACACTCTTTTCGTGCATTAGATTTTAATCTCTCTAAAATTTCTCTCTTATTCGTGCTTGTGCGTGTTTGAAATAATCATGCCTCTACGTCGAGTAGTCAGAGGTCGTCCAACAAGGATAAATGTTGAACCACAAGAGAAAGTGGTACCTAATGCACCAAAAGTGCAACCTCTGGGAAAAGTAACAAATGTTAAATTCTGTGAGGCAATTCAAATTCTAACCCAAGTTGCAACTAACCGAGTCAGGCAACAACTGGGAGCTTAACAAAAAGAGGCTGACTAGAAGTGGGTGTTAGTGAAAGTGCTTTTTTGGGTGTATTTTAATATAAAATACCTTATATAATTATTCAGAAATAATATAAATAAATCCACTTCTTAAAATAACTTTAAAATAATATTTACGAAAATGTCCCTTGCCCACAAGGCCTTGCAAAATAAACTAAGGAAAATTCAAAGGAAGCATTTCAAGGCCCTTGAATTGATAAGACTTCCTTGAACCCTCGCTTAAACTTATACTTTTAGGCAAATTTCTGGACCTTTTGATATGTCCAGTTTATATATATACTTGTAATGTTCATACTTTAGACTCAAGTTTCCCCTATAAATATTTCGGATTTTACATTCTCTCCCCCTTGTAAATATTCTTCCTCGAATGAAACTTTACACACCTTACATAATCTAAATACTCAAGACTAGCAGCCCAACAAGCATGAAATATCAAAACAATACACTACAAAAGGAGGAAATTTGAACTATATCTCAAAATAATTAATGCAATAGAAAGGGGGTACGGACTACATCTATCAACCCAACTGCATGAAATTCAAGATTTCTCATGTTCATAGGAGGGAAATAAAAGCATACTCAACACAACAATATGGAGGCAATATGACATCTCATAAAACATAGTAAAGCATGTTCACCAACTCTTGTCATAAAGTTACATATGCAACATCAGACTAAAATGCACAATAACATGAAGACCATATAAATAATGAAAATCTCCATTTATACTGAACATGATTCCTCACAAGAACATGCAAATATCATAACGAATGTCATCAAGAAACTCATACCTCAAGCTTGAATAGGAGTACAAGGAAAAAGTTGAGGAAAACGGGATTTCATATCGGCCTCAACCTCCCAAGTAGTACCCTTAATTAAGTGATTCCTCCATAAGACTTTAACAAAAACTACCTCTTTGTTCCTTAACTTGGCGGTCTAAAATCTCAACTGGAAAATCTTCATAGCAGAGATTTTCATCAACTTCTAAAACCTCTAAGTGAATCATTGATATCGGGTCCCAAACACTTCTTGAGCATGGAAACATGGAACACTGGGTAAACCAGAGCCAACTCACTGGGTATGTCTAGTTCATATGCAACCTTTACCACACAAGTCAAGATTTGGTATGGCCCCACATATCAAGGACTAAGTTTCCCGTTCTAGCCAATCCTCATGGCAGCCTTCAAAGGTGAGACTATTAAGTACACCCAATCACCAACCCCTAATTCAACTTCTTTATTGTCGGCACAGAACTTTTGTCGACTTTGAGCCTTTTCAGCCTCTCTCTAATTAGTGGAACTTTCCCTATGGCATCCTAGACCAGATTGGGACCAATAAGAAAACTCATGCACTTCAAGACAACCCACATGAGATTTAAACCTACCATAAAGTGCTTCAAACAGAGCAAAATCAATGCTTCAGTGGTAACTATTATCGTAGGCGAATTCAATCAATGAAAGATGATTATCCCAATTCCCCTTGAAATCAATCACACACGCCATAAACATATCTTCTAAGGTCTGAATGGTCCTTTCTGCTTGAGAATCTGTCTAAGGGTAAAAAGCGGTAGTAAGTTTAACATTAGTATCAAGCCCTCTTTGGAATGCTTTCAAAAAATGTGAAGTAAATTGAGTACCCCGATTTGGTATAATGGACAAAGGAAGCCCATGTAACTTCACTATTTCCTTGATGTATAAATTAGCGTTATCCTCTGCCGAGAATGAAATCTTCACAGGAAGAAAATGGGATGATTCCGTCATCCTGTCAACAATGACCCAAATAGAATCATGTATTCTTAGAGTATGAGGCAACCCCACAATGAAGTCCATTCACCTGCTCCCACTTCCATGTGGGAAGATCTATATCTTGTAACACACCTCCTGTTTTTTTATGGTTGGCTTTGACTTGCTTATAGTTTGGACATTTAGCCACAAAGCCCGCTATATCCTTCTTAATTCTGTCTTAGACGCTCTCGAATGAATAGAATATCAAGAATCATGAGATTCTTCTGGAATCTTCCCTCTCAAGCCATCAATATCTTAAACACACAACCTACTTGGGTACGTAAGCACCCCATCTCCCCCTTGTTTGGAACCCTTTGAGGAATCTACCAATTGGACACCTAAACGGGCCAACTATGCACATCGCGATCTAGCTCCTTCTTTTTATCTTCTACATGAGTCAAACTACCCATAGTCATTCGACTTAAGGCATCTACAACTATATTAGCTTTGTTGGGGTGGTTGAGGACACTGCTATCACAATCTTTTAAAATTTCGTACTACCTTATTTGTAGGATATTTAAATCTATTTGGCTAAGCACAAATTGGAGACTTTTGTGGTCAGTGAACACATGAACATGGACCAAATATAAGTAGTGCCTCCAAATTTTCATGGAATAAACTACAGCCGCTAGTTCTAGGTCGTGGGTAGGATAGTTTTTTTGATGTACCTTTAGGTTCCTCTAAGAAAAAAAAATTACCTTGTCATGTTGCATAAGGAAATGTCCCAAACCAACTCAAGAAGCGTCATAATAAACTAGAAACACATCAGTACCTTCTGGTAAGGTCAACACTGGAGTGATGGTGAGTCTATTTTTTCAATTCTTGAAAACTCTTCTCACAAGCCTCTGACCACTAAAATTTTGATTTTCTTTTAAGTCGAAGTTGATAAGGGAGAAGCAAAAGATAAGAATCCTTCCACAAATCTTCTATAATAACCGTCCAAGCCCAAAAATCTTCGTATATCCATGGGACTTAGAGGTCTAGGCAAATTATTCATTACATCGGCCTTCTAAGGATCAACCTCTATGCCTAGGCTTGACATTATATGACCGAGTAAAGCCACTGACCTAAGAAAAAACTCACACTTGCTAAACTTAGCATATAGTTTCTGGTCTTTAAGAACTTGCAAGACTATCCTGAGATGCTCCATGTTATAACCCTCACTCTTAAAATAGATCAAAATATCATCAATAAATACGATCACAAATGAATCAAGGTATTGCCTGAACAACCCATTCATAAGATTCTTAAAAGTTGCCAGAGCATTCATTAGATCAATAGACATTACAAAGAATTCAAAGTGAGCATACCTTATTTGAAAGGTCGGTTTAGGAATATCAATATCCCCCTCCCTAAGTTGGTGATAGACCGAACGTACATCAATCTTTGAGATATAACTCGACCCTTGCAGTTGGTCAAATAAATAATCAGTTTTATGAAGCGGGTATTTATTCATTAAAGTTACCTTGTTCAGCTAGCAGTAATCAATGCACATCCTAAGGGACCCATCTTTATTTTTGACAAATAGTACTGGTGCACGCATGGAGATATTCTAGGTTGAATAAAATCGTTGTCTAACAAATCCTTGAGTTGAGCTTTTATTTCGTTCGATTCGGGCGAGGCCATCCGGTAAGGAGGAATAGATACATATTTTTTTATTTTGTATAAGATTAATGCCGAAGTCTATTTCCCATTCTGGAGGAACGCCGAGTTAGTTATTAGGAAAAACCTTAGGAAACTCCCTCACAATCGAGACTGACTCTAAAGAAGGAGTATCGGACTCAACGTCCTATACCCTTACAGTATGGTAAATACTACCCATAGAAATCATTTTACAGGACTTTAGACATGAAATGAATTTCCCTCTAGGAATTGATTTCCCCCTTTCCATTCAGAAACTAGCTCATCAAAAAACTAAAATTTTGCTACCAGAGTCGTACAATCAATAGAAGCAAAACAAGCATGTGACCAATCCATCCCCAAATTGACATCAAAATCCAACATATCTATCTCTACCAAATCAATTCGAGTGACTTTATGAAATAAAGAAACATGTCAATTTCTATAGACTCTTTATTGAATAACCGAGTCACCAATTGGGGTGGACATTGAAGAACGCTCCATTCGAGTTTTGGGGAGTATATAAATATCATAGCTACCAAAGGCGTGACAAAAGATAAAGTTGCACTAGGGTCTAATAATGCATAAATATGAGTTAAGAATACTTCTAACATACCGGAAACAACATCTTAGGATCCCTATTGATCACTTTAGGATTGGAGAGCATAAAGTAATTGTTCTTAGGAGCATCCAATTATAAACATCTTTGGGGTGTTTATTACCCTCTCTTCCTTTGTCCGAACAAGTTGGGAAGTCTTTCAGTTGATGCCCACCCTTTCACATCCATGGCGCACACCCATACCGAGATGACATTTACCTTCATGTTTCTTACCATATTTTGTACATGTAGGCCTCTTGATATAAGATTCGCCTCCACTACCACCATGTGGACTGAACATAGGTACATTTTCTTTGTTTGTATTAGAATTATTAGTCGTATCTTCATTAGAAAACCTCTTCTTGAACTTTGGTTTTCCTTGAACCTCAAATCTGCTTTTAGACGAAATGTTATCCTCTAGTTTTGTGCTCGTTAGTTTTCTACAAGCCTGCCTAAGCTTTTCTGACTCAATTTGTTTGTCATGAACCATATGGTGTGAAATTTTCATTCTTGGAATGATCATTACCAAACGACACTCTTTTACCACCAAGGAAGATTTTGCCATATAACACCTCAAAAAAATGACTTAGGTGAATCTAGAGCCTAACATGGTTGTGATGATATTTTAAGGTCCTCAAATCGTCTAAAATGTAGTAATGAAAAAATTTCTAAGAGTTTAGGTGTATTGGAAGTCAAACGTCACGGGACGACCATGACGTTCGATAACTAAGTCACCTATGTGCCTCATATGTGGTTTTATGTGTTTTTATGTGCTTCAAGAGTTTATTAGGTCCGTATAGGAAATATTGTTATGTATATAGGCAGTGTTTCAAGTTTTGTGAAGTTTGGAGGTCAAATTTCCAAGAACGTCCATGATGTTCGAAATGTTTGCCTTGAAACGACCTTGTATGCCTATGCATGTTTCGTCAAGTTTAATGTGTTCGTTTTTTATTAAATTGATGCGCTAGGTCCTAACTTATATACGAACATGTTTGTGTTAGAAAAGTCTTGGTAAACATCCACAAGGACCATCCAAGGGTCCTTGAAGAAGGATCCTTCAAGAGTGCCCAAGCTTCCAAAAACCAGCCCAACCTACGGAGGTAATCGACGCCCAGTGGGTCAATCAACGCCCTGTATGTGCGGGGACGTGGGTGGAAACTTAGGCGTGGGGAGGCTAATCCAAAGACCAGCCTCAGTCATAAACTATGGACCAACATGATGGTCCATTTGTTAAGGGATGTGTCGTCGATTGGCAGGTCGTTGGTGGACTGTCTTCTGCATAGGTTCACTGTAATGTTAGGTGTGAGGTTGGAAATTTATCCCAAGTCTTATAAAATAGGAGGACGTTTATTTTGGATGGTTAAGGGTAGTTTAAGAGTATATAAGTCATAAACTCTCATTTAAACCCTAGCACCTAAATCAAACTCATTCCCTCCCTAAGTTTATTCAAAAACCTCCATTAGAGCTCAAGATAAGATTGAGATTGATGAAAAAGTCCAAGTTCTACTCTCAGTCTTGGATTCTTGTATGAAAGGTTTTCAAACATTGAGATATGATATTGTTGATGTATAATTGAGGTTTTCAAATGAATTTCTCCATGAACCCTTAACCTTATCAAATCTCTCAATTTAACTAAAATATGGGTTATGTGATCATGCTTTGTTATTGATGAATTCAAGTGTAGATTGTTATGGGCTTTTGATTCATGTATAGTCTATACTTGATTGGTTTATCGTATGTTTTAATTTGATCAATTGAGTATTGTATATTCTTAGATCCATTGAATATTAAGCTTATTGAATTGATATTGACTTAATGCTTATTAATCCTAGTGTAGTTTTCTATGGGATATTGATTGATGTAATAGTTGTCTTAGGTTTATAAATCTATATGAATTGACCTAGATTCATTGATTATTATAGTTTATGTATCGAATTGATGTTCAGGGGCATGGGTATGGCCTATTGGTATTGAATTGGATGATTTAGCTTTGGATGGAAGTGGTGAGATGGAATGGGCGGTATGCTTCCCTAACTCTCTTAATATTATGTATAGATTTTTTATTGCAATGATGATTGGTATGGTCCACTTATGGTGGTGGTGCTATGTGAATTGATGAGGCCTTGTCGACATTACTATATGTAATATGATGATCATGGCCTTGTAGGCACTACTTGAAGTACTATGATTATTTGGGTAGTTGATTTATGTGAAGTAAGATCTTATCTATCTACATGTGATTAATTGAAAGTATGTGTTCTTTCTGTGTGTTTTAGGATATCATGTATGATATGACTATGTGCTTATATGTGTAGTCTTAGAGTTGATGCATGCTTACTCCTAATTGACTATACGAGTCTATGATTGTTATATTTATGATGTTATAGTAATGTATACGGTGACATGAAGATGATAAGGGTCATTCCTAAACGCTTCAAAGAATGATATGGTATATGGAATAAAGTAAAGAATGTTGTGTCTTATTTTTGGTAGACTTGTGTCCCTTACTTGATACATGTATGAATGATATGGTAATATGAGATATCTTTACTAGGCAGGATTAGTGCACCCTTGTCATGTATGAATGAATGATATGCGAGACCTTAGATGATGTTAAGAAGGTCATGTATGTGGAACCTTTTACCTAGTGGTAAGGTTATGAATGTTGAAGTCGAAGAGCCTTAATGGTATCCTTCATGTAAAGGATGATGGAATTAGGGTTGGTTGGATGGAACGACATCATATCATTCTTAGGAAAGTCATAATGACCTATCTTATTTGTCATTGAAAGGTATCCCTAGTGCACATCTTTTGTAGGGTGAATGTGATTGGGTTATGAACTAGATAAGGAACCTCTTCATGTTATCCTTTAGTGTCAATTACTCTATGAGAACAAAGGCTAGAACTGAGTGATTATGTTATGGGAAGTAGCTATACTTAAGAGATAGACTAGAGTACAATGTAGCTCTACTTGAGAATGAGATTATTGCATAAAGTTCCTTCATATTCCTTAACCATGTGCATACATGGGACGTGTCCTAATACCACCCTTAGAAAGTAGAACACCCTCATAAGAGTAGGTTAAAACTTCGGATTCCATGTCTATCTATCATGCTTTATATTGATTATTGTCTATTCTCATCATATGGGATACCTACTGGTATTAGAGAAGTTCTATGAAGTTTAGGTTGTGGTATGGGACGTTATTTAGACATTGTACAATACGATTTGATGGTGTTAGTTAGAGTCCCCAGGTCTTGTCCAAGACCATTACTTGAATGTCCTTATGTGATGAATGAGTCTTAAATAAACTAATGAATGTAATGATTTTAAGTTAAGAATGTTTGTTTAATGAATAAGTACTTATCTAGAGTAGTTAAGGGTTATCTAGTTAAGGTGTGTAGGGGGCATAAGAAATGGTCATATCATATCTTACCTACATAAGTCTTGAGAATGACTCTAGTTAGGGAAGATGGTTTATTATTTAGACATGATCTATGCCTTAGGTAGTCTTAAGGATTATTTAGGTAATCTTGAAGAGGTCAAATCATGGATGTTATCTTCTTGATTTACTTAAGTAAGTCATTTGATGGCCTTTGTAAGAAGAATGTCATATTATCTATGTGTTAATATATTAAGTGAGAATGATTTTATCTTAGGTATTCTATAGGATCTTTTAAGTGTATGTGTAAGGAATTGTATGGGCGGTCGCTTCACAACTCACTCAAGTGAACTTTAGAATCATCACTTTTAGGAGGATCTCATGTTTATGTGCTTGGTGTGTATATCATTATAGGTGGTCTTAAGGATCATTTAGGTGTTCCTAGAGAGGGTGTATGAGTGGTCTCAGTTTATCTTACTTAAGTGGGTCTTAGGATAACTTTTAGTGATAGGACTGCATGCTAGGAAGTGCTCTATGTGAAGTGAATGGAATTCAATGTACAATTAACTTGCTTACTGTGAAGTTCTAAAAATGTGAACAATTTATTTAATGATTTCTTATGTGTTCCTACGATGTTAAATGTTGTTTTTATGCTTATAGTGTGATGTTTTAATCAAAATTAATGAAAAGCATGTTATTTACTAAATGTCCCTTTTTCATGGTTTTTGCATGGCTTCCATACTTAGTGCAGCTAATGTACTTACCCCTACTTATCCCTTTTTGATTAAAGGGTAGGAAATTGGAAGTCTTAATATGCCATGGAGTATTGATAGTCTTCTAAGGGTTGAAGATGAATTATTGGTGAGTCCTCATTGATTCGAGGACAATATCCACATGTTCCTTTATATCTTAGTCTTTATTTTATGTTTTTTGATGGGATTAGTCCCAAGTATTGTAAACATTAAAGTTTAGATGGTTCAATGAGATGTTGTAAAGGTTTAATGTTTTAAATGAAAGTCTTCGCTTGCATAATGATTATGGAAAGAGTTCTTAGTGTGTGAAGAAAGTTTTAACTTCTTACTCATTTTAGAATGTTTATTATGCAATGAATGATACAAGTGGCTTTGATGATACAACTTGAAGTCTCATTTGCCGTGTGGCGACACATGGATGCTCTAACTTCGAGGGTGTACTTGCGGGTTGTTACACTGACATGTCATATTTATTCAACCTAGCTTGTGAGTCTATCACTAAGGTTGCGCATGCTTAGACATTTGCGTGAACTTAACCCATACTCTTTGACACTCATACCTCCATAATACAGGTTGATGAATTCCAGCATCTTCCTCTCCCACAACTCTAGTGAAAAAAACCTATCAAGGGAAGCCGACTTGAACGCTTCACAACTAATTGAGCCCCTCCCACAGTTCTTTCCCATTTCAAGTTTTCATACCAAACCTGAGCTACGTCCTACAACTGGTAGGAGCCAAATCTGCCTTGTCATAATTAGTCACTCCAATAGCATCAAACACCTTAGCACTTCATCTATAAAGCCTTGTGGATACTCATCTACTTTGGAGACATAGAATAGAAGGGCATTCATTCTGGTGAAATCCCTAAGACTGGAAGCGGTTGTGCTAGCACTCTAATTCGATTGAACTCTTGCATCTCTAATGACTTGATCCGTCAAAGCCTAAGTCAGGGTCTAGAGATCCGTCCTAATCTCCATATTAGTCATAGCTATCATTCAAACAGATACATGAGGATTTGGAGGATCTTGAGGAAGAATCCCCTCATTCTCTACATGGCCTATCCTTGCATTACCTCTCCTCATATTAATTTCCTATAATCATAATAAAGAGGTTAGAGAGAAAATTGTATCGTTATGTTTTCAAGCACGAATAGAGAGTGATATATGAAGGGAAAAATCCTAAACATACTATAGCCTCTTACTCATAAGTGTGGCTCGCTTCACCCTTATGAACAAGACTCTATTGTCCGTGGTTTTATGAGACATCAATCCAAAAAATTGTTTCCTAAACATTATGTTCTGATACCAAGTTTGTCATGACCGAGGGTTATCCCTAGATGTAACATGTCATAGTTTACCCCAAAAGGGTCTCACACAAGTCATTAGCATAATCATACACATAAGGTCATAAGTGGAGGACTAATGACTAATAACGTCAAAAACTAGAGATGAAATAACAATTGCATCATCGAACTGGAGGGCTTACCAACACTTAGGAAATAGTCGACCAAAGCTTTACTTTTATGAAGGAAGTAATTATTCAATACCCAAAACCTACACTCATAGTATGTAGAATAGAAAGGGTTAGCACAAATATGTACTATGGACACATGTAATAAAACATCTAAACAGGATATTTTTAGATGAAGTATGCATTTATCTAGTTTTGGAAGCCAGTACACATTTGCAAACATAAAAGACAAGCTACAATCACAATACACCCATAACATAAAAATATCAATACAATAGGAACCTCTAAGATCACTTATGCAATGTATTGTTAGCATCCCATAATACAAACCGTACTAAGAATTCCTTGAAACCACATAATAATTACCATAATCTTCAATGTTATCTCACTCCATAATCATGTAACGACCTGTTTAGTCGTTTTGAGCAACAAACTTCAATTCTGGAAAAAATGGCACAAGCGACGGACCCCACGACGGACCGTCAAGGGCACGACGGACCGTCGCAGGGTCTCGTTTCAAAACACTTAGAAAAATTGAAAATTGGGTACTGAAATCGACTCTCTGAACTTCGTAACAGAATGGAAGGACGGACCGTCACAGGTGTGACGGACCGTCACAGATTCTTCAGAAAAATTGAGTCTCTGAACTCTGTGACGGGCAGCAGGACGGACCGTCGCAGGCGCGACGGGCCGTCACAGGCGCGACGGGCCGTCACAGCTTGCGTAATCCCAGTTGGAGTCGGATTTCTGGTGAAGTTTTAAAGGGGCATTTTAGACTATTCCTGCTATAATTATATATTTCGTGGGTTTATATTAATAACTCAAATTCTTGGGGTTAAAAGAGGTAACCTTAAGTTAATTAGTGGGGTATTATTGCCATCTTTTATTCTTAATTATATACTAATTTGGGTAAAACAAAGAGGGTTTGAATAAGAAAAGAGAAAGAACAAGAAGGGAGAGAGAGAAACGATCGAGAGAAGAGGAAAGCACCAAGCTTTGAGGATTAACTTGCTTGATTTCAATTCTTCGGTGGAGGTAGGTTATGGTTTTCATGCTATTCGTAGTAAACTCTTAATAGCGAATGATATGTGTTAGTAGTATTGTAAACCTTCTATATGCTTAATTGTATGCTTGCATGAATGATGTGATTATGTAATTGTGAATAAATAAGCATGATGAAGCTATTGAATCCCAAATCTTGAAAAGAAACCCTAATCTAATTTGTTAATGATGATGCCTTGGTATAAAAGAAGGCTTGATGAACGAAAGTGGTGAGATTAGGGGATCGGGTGCCACGTTCCGGTACAAGGATAGAATATGGATCGGGTGTCACGTTCCGACACCAGGATAGAATATGGATCAGGTGCCACGTTCCGGTACTAGGATAGAATATGGATCGGGTGTCACGTTCCGACACCAGGATAGAATATGGATCGGGTGCCACGTTCCGGTACCAGGATAGAATATGGATCGGGTTTCACGTTCCGACACCAGGATAGAATATGGATCAGGTGCCACGTTCAAGTACCAGGATAGTATATGAGGATCGGAGTGTCACGTTCAGACACCAGGATAGAATATGGATCGGGTGCCACGTTCTGGTACCAGGATAGAATGAGGATTGGAGTGTCACGTTCCGACACCAGGATAGTAATATTGAGGAGCGGAGTGTCACGTACCGACACGAGGGGAATAAAGATAATGAATCTTGAAATATGTTAATATATCCAATCTAATGAACTAAATTCCCAATGAGTATGATGAGGAGGTGTGAGTCCTCATTGATGTGCTTGGTGTTGTAACCAAGGGTTATGGTAATTGTAAATGCTGCATGCTAAGGATATTAGTTGATTTTATGATATTGCTTAATATATACGATTTTCTATTTTGAGTTGGCCGATGATATCTACTCAGTACCCGTGTTTTGTACTGACCCCTACTTTTATTGTTTTCTTCTTGTTTATTTGTGGAGTGCAGCAAACGTGCCGTCATCTTCGGCTCAACAGTAACTCAAGCCAGTCTTACTACATCGGAAATTCAGGGTGAGCTAATGCTTCTAGCTTGGACTGGATCTTCTTCTTCAAGTCTTGATGCCTTGAACTTCCGGCATGGACTAGCTTCTTATGTATTTTTAGCTTCTTCGAATACTCTTAGTTTAGTAATTTGATTATAGATATTCTTGTGATGATGACTTCCAGATTTTGGGGATAATAATAGTTATTGATTTTATTAATGAGTTTAAGTCTTCCGCATTACTTTACGTTGATATTACATTGAAATGTTAAGGTTTAGATGGGTTGGTTCGCTCACATAGGAGGGTAAGTGTGGGTGCCAGTCGCGGCCCGGATTTTGGTCGTGAAAAACTTGGTATCAGAGCATTAGGTTCGTTGGTCTCATCACACAAGAACAGGTCAAGTAGAGTCTTAAGGAACGGTAGGGGGACGTCTTTACTTTTCCTTGAGAGGCTATAAGACTTTAGGAAAATTTCACTCTTTCATTCTTTCTTTCGTGCTACTACTTGAGTCCAATTGGTATCTAGGCGATACGAATTGGTATCTGACCATCTTCACTCTCTTTCGTAGATGGTTAGAACTAGAGCAACGACTACGCCAACACCAACACCGGCCAGACAAGAAACAACTGAGCCAACCACTGGGGCTGTGGCTCGAGGAAGAACAGCGGCAAGGGGCCGTGGTAGAGGTCATGGGAGGACGTCCTCTACGGGAAGAGGACGAACACCTAGTCCATCTGATACTAGGGCAGTGACTCCTCCATCGACTGAGGAGGTAATAAGAGAAGGGGAGGATGGGGAAAATGAACAAGTGCAGAATGAGGAAATGCCACCCCAACCTACCCCAGAGATGATCAATCAGGTTCTGGCTTATCTTAGCGGGTTATATGATCAGGGCCAGACACCCCCAGTGTTTTCTGCACCAGCACCTCAGGCTCCGGAGGTACAACATGCGGCTACTATGGCTCCCCGCATGGATGTTCCATTGGAAATAGGCACGTTTCCACGTCTGACTACTGGGCCTATAATGACAAATGATCAGCATGAACTTTTTAGTAAGTTCTTGAAATTGAAACCTCCAGCCTTCAAGGGTGCGGAATCTGAGGATGCTAACGATTTTCTGGTTGACTGTCATGAGCTACTACACAAGATGGGTATAGTAGAACGGTTTGGTGTTGAGTTCGTGAGTTATTAGTTTCAAGGGAACGCCAAAATGTGGTGGCGGTCACATATTGAGTGTCAACCAACAGAGGCACCACCTATGACTTGGGCCTCATTCTCTAGCTTGTTTATGGAGAAGTATATCCCCCGAACTTTGAGGGATAGGAAAAGGGATGAGTTCTTGAGCCTAGAGCAAGGCAGGATGTCGGTCAATGCATATGAGGCTAAGTTCCGTGCACTATCCAGATATGCCACGCAACTTTGTTTCAGTCCACAAGAGAGGATTCGCCGGTTTGTGAAGGGGTTGAGATCAGAGTTGCGGATTTCGGCCTTACAGGTAGCGGCTACAGCAAAATCCTTCCAAGAAGTGGTAGACTTCGTGATAGAGGTGGAAGGAGTGAAGCCCGATGACTTCACCTTGACATCGACATCAAAAAGGTTTCAAAAGGGAGGTGAGTTTAACGGTTCTTACTCTAGAGGACAAGGGTCCGGAGGTTACGCAGTTCGACCCATTCAGTCGTCACTATAGACTGTAGTTGGGGGTCCACCTCCGACCGGTCAACACTTCTCTGAAAGACCTATGCATGAACCCAGAGAGTGCTATGGATGTAGGGAGATTGGACATATTAAGAGATATTGTCCAAAACAGAGTTACAGACATTCAAATGTTAGAGGTAGAGGTGGTCATGGCAGAGGCCGTTATCCTGGAGGACGTGGTGGTCGAGGAAATGGTGGTCGCCAAAACGGCCGAGGTGATGGGCAAACTGGAGCCACTACATCACAACATGGTAGGGGCAATGGACAGACAAACGATAGGGCCCATTGTTACGCTCTCCCTGGGCGGTCTGAAGCGGAGGCATCTGATGCTGTCATCACAGGTAATCTTCTGGTTTGTGATCGCATGGCTTTTGTATTGTTTGATCCTGGATCCACATTTTCTTATGTATCTTCCTCATTTGCTAATGGTCTAACTTTACATTGTGAATTACTTGATATGCCTATTCGTGTTTCTACTCCCGTGGGTGAGTCTGTGGTATTTGAAAAGGTGTATAGGTCTTGTTTGGTGAACTTTGTGGGGAGCAACACTTATATAGATTTGGTTATCTTAGAAATGGTTGATTTTGATGTAATGGGTATGACTTGGCTTTCTCCGCAATTTACGATCTTGGGTTGTAATGCTAAAACGGTGACGTTAGCCAAGCCTGGGGCAGATCTGTTAGTGTGGGAGGGTGACTACACTTCCGATCCGGTGCGTATCATCTCCTTTCTTCGTGATAAGAAAATGGTTAGTAAAGGGTGTTTAGCTTTCTTGGCACATCTCAAGGATGACACTACCCAAGTACCTTCGATTGAGTCGGTTTTGGTAGTCCGCGAGTTTTTGGATGTGTTCCCTGCAGATCTTCTGGTTATGCCACCAGATAGGGATATTGACTTCTGTATCGATCTTGAACCGGGTACTCGCCCCATTTCGATACCCCCTTATAGAATGGCTCCCGCAGAGTTAAGAGATTTAAAAGCCCAACTTCAAGAGTTGTTAAACAAAGGCTTTATTAGACCAAGTGCATCTCCTTGGGGTGCTCCGGTTTTGTTTGTGAAGAAGAAGGATGGGAGTTTTCGAATGTGTATAGACTACAGACAACTAAACAAGGTAACCATAATGAACAAGTATCCTCTTCCCCGCATTGATGACTTGTTCGATCAGTTACAAGGTGCTTGTGTCTTCTCTAAGATTGACTTGAGATCCGGTTATCATCAATTGAAAATACGGGCAACGGATGTGCCAAAGACTGCTTTTCGAACGAGGTACGGGCATTACGAATTTGTAGTGATGTCTTTTGGTCTTACGAATGCCCCTGCTGCGTTCATGAGCTTGATGAACGAGATTTTTAAACCATATTTGGACCTCTTCGTGATCGTATTTATTGATCATATATTGGTATACTCAAAGAGCAAGAAGGAACATGAAGAGCATTTGAGAATGGTATTGGAAATGTTGAGGGAGAAAAAGCTTTATGCCAAGTTCTCTAAGTGTGAGTTTTGGCTAGATGCAGTGTACTTCTTGGGGCACGTGGTTTCTAAGGATGGAGAGATGGTGGATCCTTCTAAGATTGAGACAGTGAAGAATTGGGTAAGACCTACTAATGTGTCAAAAATAAGGAGCTTTGTTGGGTTAGCTAGCTACTACCGCCGATTCGTCAAGGGATTCTCTTCTATTGCTTCCCAACTGAAAAACTTGACTAAGCAAAATGTTCCATTTGTATGGTTGGACGAATGTGAGGAAAGCTTTCAGAAGCTCAAGACTTTGTTGGCTACCGCACCTATCCTTACCTTGCCAGTAGAGGGTAAGAACTTCATTGTTTATTGTGATGCATCCTATTCTGGTTTGGGCGCAGTACTAATGCAAGAGGAGAGTGTGATTGCTTATGCTTCAAGGCAATTAAAGGTGCATGAACGTAACTATCCAACTCATGATTTGGAATTGGCTGCGGTAGTGTTTGTATTAAAACAATGGAGACACTATTTTTATGGGGTTAAGTGTGAGGTCTACACGGATCATCGTAGCCTTCAGTATGTCTTTACTCAGAACGATTTGAACTTGAGACAGAGGAGATGGATGGAACTACTAAAGGACTACGACATCA
Organism: Solanum lycopersicum; assembly: GCF_036512215.1. Taxonomy (NCBI): domain Eukaryota; kingdom Viridiplantae; phylum Streptophyta; class Magnoliopsida; order Solanales; family Solanaceae; genus Solanum; species Solanum lycopersicum. The sequence goes on along the minus strand of NC_090807.1, from coordinate 32,077,476 downwards.
CTATTTTGTATCATCCGGGGAAGGCGAATGTTGTAGCGGATGCTTTAAGTAGAAAGGCGGGAAGCATGGGAAGTCTAGCTCACTTGCAAGCTTCTAGACGCCCACTGGCTAGAGAGATTCAAACTCTAGCTAATGACTTGATGAGATTAGAAGTAAATGAGAAGGGAGGGTTGTTGGCTTCTGTGGAGGCAAGATCTTTCTTTCTTGACAAGATTAAGGGAAGACAGTCTGATGATGAGAAACTACGCAGAATTCAAGATAAGGTATTGCGAGGAGAGGCTAAGGAAGCACAAATTGATGAGGAAGGTGTTTTGAGGATCAAGGGAAGGGTATGTGTACCCCGCGTCGATGGTTTGATCAACACTATTCTGACAGAGGCTCATAGTTCAAGGTATTCTATACATCCGGGCGAAACCAAGATGTATCGTGACCTAAAGCAACACTTTTGGTGGAGTAGAATGAAGCGTGATATTGTTGAATTTATTGCCAAGTGTCCAAACTGTCAACAAGTAAAGTATGAACACCAGAGACCCGGAGGAACACTTCAGAGAATGCCCATTCCTGAATGGAATCGGGAGAGAATTGCAATGGACTTTGCGGTTGGTCTTCCCAAGACATTGGGAAAGTTTGATTCTATTTGGGTAATTGTTGATAGGTTAACTAAGTCTTCTCACTTCATTCCGGTCAAGGTGACTTACAATGCAGAGAAGTTAGCCAAACTTTACATCTCGGAAGTGGTGCGATTGCATGGGGTTCCACTATCCATCATATCAGATAGAGGTACGCAGTTTACTTCTAAGTTTTGGAAAACATTGCATGCGGAATTGGGTACTAGGTTGGACCTTAGTACTGCGTTCCATCCTCAGACCGATGGTCAGTCTGAGAGAACGATTCAAGTGTTGGAAGATATGCTTCGTGCATGTGTGATAGAGTTTGGTGGCCATTGGGATAGCTTCCTACCCTTAGTGGAGTTTTCATACAATAATAGCTATCACTCAAGCATTGATATGGCTCCATTTGAAGCATTGTATGGTAGGAGATGTAGGTCTCCCATTGGTTGGTTTGATGCGTTCGAGGTTAGACCTTGGGGTACTGATCTCTTGAGGGATTCGATGGAAAAAGTGAAGTCTATTCAAGAAAAGCTTCTAGCGGCGCAAAGTAGAGAAAAAGAATATGCAGATCGAAAGGTTAGAGACTTAGAGTTCATGGAGGGTGAACAAGTCTTCTTGAAAGTTTCACCAATGAAAGGGGTGATGCGGTTTGGAAAAAGGGGTATACTAAGTCCAAGGTACATTGGACCATTTGAAGTAGTTAAGCGAGTAGGGGAGGTGGCTTATGAGTTAGCCTTGCCTCCAGGGCTGTCCGGAGTACATCCGGTATTCCATGTGTCGATGTTGAAAAGATACCATGGGGATGGAAACTACATTATCCGTTAGGATTCAGTCTTGCTTGATGAGAACTTGTCTTATGAGGAGGAGCCTGTTGCTATTCTAGATAGAGAAGTTCGCAAGTTGAGGTCAAGAGAGATTGCATCCATCAAGGTGCAATGGAAGAATCGACCGGTTGAAGAAGCCACTTGGGAGAAGGAGGCAGATATGAAAGAAAGATACCCACATCTGTTTACAGATTCAGGTACTCCTTTTCTCCCTTGTTTTCTTTCTTGTGATCGTTCGGGGACGAACGATGGGTAAATTGGTATCTATTATAACAACCTCTTTAGTCGTTTTGAGCAACAGACTTCAATTCTGGAAAAACTGGCAGAAGCGACGGACCCCACGACGGACCGTCAAGGGCACGACGGACCGTCGCAGGGTCTCGTTTCAAAACACTTAGAAAAACAGAAAATTGGGTACAGAAATCGACTCTCTGAACTTCGTAACGGAATGGCAAGACGGACCGTCACAGGTGTGACGGACCGTCAGAGATTCTTCAGAGAAATTGAGTCTCTGAACTCTGTGACGGGCAGCAGGACGGACCGTCGCAGGTGCGACGGGCCGTCACAGCTTGCGTAATCCCAGTTGGAGTCGGATTTCTGGTGAAGTTTTAAAGGGGCGTTTTGGACTATTCCTGCTATAATTATATATTTCGTGGGTTTATATTAATAACTCAAATTCTTGGGGGTTAAAAGAGGTAATCTTAAGTTAATTAGTGGGGTATTATTGCCATCTTTTATTCTTAATTATATACTAATTTGGGTAAAACAAAGAGGGTTTGAATAAGAAAACAGAAAGAACAAGAAGGGAGAGAGAGAAACGATCGAGAGAAGAGGAAAGCACCAAGCTTTGAGGATTAACTTGCTTGATTTCAATTCTTCGGTGGAGGTAGGTTATGGTTTTCATGCTATTCGTAGTAAACTCTTAATAGCGAATGATATGTGTTAGTAGTATTGTAAACCTTCTATATGCTTAATTGTATGCTTGCATGAATGATGTGATTATGTAATTGTGAATAAATAAGCATGATGAAGCTATTGAATCCTAAATCTTGAAAAGAAACCCTAATCTACTTTGTTAATGATGATGCCTTGGTATAAAAGAAGGCTTGATGAACGAAAGTGGTGAGATTAGGGGATCGGGTGCCACGTTCCGGTACAAGGATAGAATATGGATCGGGTGTCACGTTCCGACACCAGGATAGAATATGGATCGGGTGCCACGTTCCGGTACCAGGATAGAATATGGATCGGGTGTCACGTTTCGACACAGGATAGAATATGGATCGGGTGACACATTCCGGTAAAAGGATAGAATATGGATCGGGTGTCACGTTCCGACACCAGGATAGAATATGGATCGGGTGCCACGTTCCGGTACCAGGATAGTATATGAGGATCGGAGTGTCACGTTCCGACACCAGGATAGAATATGGATCGGGTTCCACGTTCTGGTACCAGGATAGAATGAGGATCGGAGTGTCACGTTCCGACACCAGGATAGTATATTGAGGAGCGGAGTGTCACGTACCGACACGAGGGGAATAAAGATAATGAATCTTGAAATATGTTAATATATCCAATCTAATGAACTAAATTCCCAATGAGTATGATGAGGAGGTGTGAGTCCTCATTGATGTGCTTGGTGTTGTAACCAAGGGTTATTGTAACTGTAAATGCTGCATGCTAAGGATATTAGTTGATTTTATGATATTGCTTAATACATACGGTTTTCTATTTTGAGTTGGCCGATGATATCTACTCAGTACCCGTGTTTTGTACTGACCCCTACTTTTATTGTTTTCTTTTTGTTTATTTCTGGAGTGCAGCAAACGTGCCATCATCTTCGGCTCAACAGTAACTCAAGCCAGTCTTACTACATCGGAAATTCAGGGTGAGCTAATGCTTCTAGCTTGGACTGGATCTTCTTCTTCAAGTCTTGATGCCTTGAACTTCCGGCATGGACTAGCTTCTTATGTATTTTTAGCTTCTTAGAATACTTTTAGTTTAGTAATTTGATTATAGATGTTCTTGTGATGATAACTTCTAGATTTTGGGGATAATAATAGTTATTGATTTTATTAATGAGTTTAAGTCTTCCGCATTACTTTATGTTGATATTAGATTAAAATGTTAAGGTTTAGATGGGTTGGTTCACTCACATAGGAGGGTAAGTGTGGGTGCCAGTCGCGGCCCGGATTTGGGTCGTGACAAATCATGATTGAGGAATAGTAAAATTACATCATTTAAACATCAAGAAAGTCATCTATCATATCTTATATACCATAAGGAAACCATTCTACAATATCCTAATAAGTCCTCGTTATGCAATGTAAAAATGAAATCTCATAACCTCACTCCCACCAAATAAACCCATTAAGTAGTCATATTATAGTTTCTATCATATTCATTATCTTATTATTATCATTAGGAAATTTTAGCCATAGCCAATGTAGAGTATGTGAGCTTACATGGAATCGGTGTCATATAACCCGACACCGAGAGAAGGCGTTCTTACTTGCCAAAGGTAGAACTAATCATATTTAGCTTCAAAGTGGATCCACTAGCAAACTCCTATGTTTGGAACATAGTTATGCGATAGGGAGATTGATACTAGAAATCCAACCTATTATATAAGCGGACAAGCTTCCATCTCATGAGTTTACTATAGATTACCCAATATATTGCTTTAGCGTAGGGGCCTTCTCCTCATTGTTTATATCCACTTGGTACTAAGCATTTCTTCCCAATTATATATAAATAGTATGAAATTGTATCTACATGTGTGAAGGCATGCATTGCGCTTTATTCAATACGACTCTCTATGTAACTCATATATTCTAGTGAGAAGTACCTTTCACCTTAAAATCATCATTATGGATGAATATCTTTAACCTCATAATTTATAGTGTTTTCATGAAAATTATCCATTCAATAAACACAGCAACGACAACATCATCCAAGACAATTCATGCATAAACATGAGTAAGGATAGAGGAAACTAGTCTTCAACAACACCTCTACTCACATAATAGTAATAGAATTGCTCACTTTTTAATTGAGTTCACAAGTTCATTAATAACTATCAACAACCATAACAATTCTTCACACTTTAACACTTACAAGGTCATGAATCAAGTCTTACACTCACATTTTAGATATACTATCATCAACATGATTAAGCAAGGTTTCAAAACAAATTTGACATAACCACAATGCACAAGAGTAATCATATTGCAACAACAACTTCCTTGAAATTCGTGAAATTAGGGATATGTGGTAGTTCATGGTTTTATGGGGAGTTTTATCATCAAATCACCACTAAAACTTCAAACCATTCATTATATACATCAAATAACAAAATGAAAATGTTTTTAGAAAGAACCCATGGCTAGAATGAAAATCCTAATTTTGAATCTTCAACTGTTTCCAAAAATTAGAGTAGGAGGTCTTCATTAATGAAATTATTACATGAATCAAGTTTCCCATATCTATCGATGATGATGACTTACTTGAGAAAACTTTTCTACTTTTCACTCTTCAAATGTGTTGTTACAACAACAATACCATGAAAAAGGGGTTTCAGAAATATTCTGAAATAATTACATGTCAACTTGTGGCTGAGCAGAATAATAATTTGTTAATGAAAACTCATGAAACCCATCCCACTAGGCTGCTCCATTCCTTGAAAAGGATGTTGTAGCAACACATAATCAGTGTGAATAAAGAGAAAATATTTCTCATGGACATGGTTGTGGTCGAGGCCATGGTCATGGACAAGCACACGGTATAGGACAAAACAATTATTATCATTATGGTTAAAATAGACATCAGAATAACAAAGTTTCTCAAAACAATCCATCTCGAGGAAGAATTAGTATTTGTCACAAACGTGGCATGAAAGGTCATTTGACACGTAAATGTCGTACGCTTGATCATTTTGTCAAACTTTACCAAGTCACTCTCAAAAGAAAAGATAATATTGTGGAGGCGAACTTGACCTTTCGGAATGATGATAACAACTTCCTCAAATAAATATGATGGTATTGAGACAAATCTTGCTTATAAAGATGTAGATTTTGAAGGCCACCCATATTACTCATTTGGAAGCTGAAGATTTTTATGATAATATTGATTGAAGAATTGATCATCTAACTAGAAAGAAAATTATGAAAAAGAATAATTGTTACTATATATCTAGTATCTTGTTGTCCTTCTTAATTGTTGTTAATTCTTAAGGTGTTAAGTCTTGTTAATTTCAATATTTTAGTATAATTTTCTTAAAGTTTCTCATATTCTTATAATACATTATATTTTTTTGAAGAATGTCGAAATTCCATGGTCTTCAGTTGTATCAAAAATAAATCATGATGATATTGATAGTGCCACAACACATACAATTTTAAGAGATAAGAAATATTTCTCTTACTAGATTATAAAACAAGTTAATGTTAATACAATATCCCATAGTACAAAACAAATTGAAGGCTCTAGAAAGCTAGCTTAGTACTTATCGAGGGAATAAATTTGATAATCGATGAAGCATTATATTGTAGTAAGTCTCAAAGAAACTTATTAAGTTTCAAAGACATTCATCAAAATTACTATCATATTGAGACTACAAGTGATGAAAAGAATGAATATCTTGATATTACTACAATGATGTCGTATAAGAAGTTTGTACTTGAAAAAATACCCGTTCATTCATCCGTCTTATACTACAAAAGTATTACCTGGCTGAAACACATGTAATAGTAAACAAAATGTTTACTAGATCAAATGATTTTGTTATTTGGCATGACCTGCTGGGCTATCCAGTTCTAATATGATGTGCAAAATAATTGAGAATTCACATAGACACTCTCTGAAGAACCATAATATTCTTCAATTTAAGGAATTCTCTTGGCAGCATGTTCTCAAGTCAAATTGATTATTAGACCATTAATAATCAAAGTGAGAATCGAATCTTTTGCATTTTTGAACGTATACAGGGTGATATATATGGGCACATTCACCCATCATGTGGACCATTTTATTTTGTATGATTTTAATAGATGCATCTACAAGATGGTCACATGTGTGCTTATTATCATCATGCAATGTGCATTTGCAAGATTACTTGCTCAAATAATAAGGTTGAGACTACAATTTCCAGATAATACAATTAATAAAATTCGTCTTGATAATTCTGGTTAATTTTCATCTAAAGATTTTAATAAGTATTGTGTATCAACTTGGATAACAGTTGAGTATCCAGTCTCATGTTCATACTAAAAATGGTCTAGCGAAATAATTATTTAAACATCTCTAATTAATTGCAAAACAAGTGATTATGAGAACAAGTCTTCCCATTTCATTATGGGGTCATGTTATTTTACATGCAATACGTCTTGTACGGATCAGACCGACAATCTATCATAAAGTCTCCCCATTACAATTGGCTTTCGGTCAGGAGCCAAACATTTCCCATCTAAGAATATTTGGATGTCCGGTATATGTTCCAATTGTTCCACCACAACATACAAGCATAGGTCCTCAAAGAAGGCTGGGGATATATGTTAGGTATGAATCTTCTTCAATTATAATATATTTGGAACCTTTGACTAGAGATTTATTTACGGTAAGAATTGCTGATTGTCATTTCAATGAATCGGGATACCCAACATGTCATATCTGTGGAGCACCCCGTAGAAGAAATACGGCGTACTTGACCTCTCGGAGGTCTTATACAAGCCCATACTTATCATTCATCACATTAACATAGTAAATTTAACAGAAAATTTAAAACTTTTCATAGAACATCATATGCTATAAACTTTACTTCATATATATATATATATATATATATATATATATATTATCATATTACATCCTAGACCTTATGTCTCTTTGCCATCTTAGACTAAATCAACATTAGAGTACATTAAAGACACGCTTCTTAAGACATAAACATTAATAGAATATTTAAGACTTTACAGTAAACCATAACATAGGAAATCCTTGGACTTAAGGATTCCTTTCCCTGAACTTGGGAATCACATATCAAGCTCCTCAATCATACCGATATCCCTTTAAGAATCTATAACCTACACTTTGTTTCAAAAGAAGAGAACAATAAGATTAGTACAAGAATGCACTATGTTTGTCAACCATGCAAAAACATGCATTTAAAAGGGACATTTTCTTGAAATCATACTTCATGCCTTTTTGAGTATACCTTTAAAAAACCTTTAAACAATAGTATTTATATCATTCATATACTTCATATAAATATATTAAAATGCCAAATATCACATGATATCACATATAGAATTTATGATATTTTTGAAGCTATTTTACAGTAAGCTATTGTTATTTAACAGTGAACTATTTTCTCTTTTATCAATTAGCCTCTCAAGTAACCCTCTAGTGATACTTGGTGCAATGCATAACCTTAAGGTCACAAATAAAGCATACATACAACCTACATAAGCCAACACATATTATCATATAAGTATAACACATCATAGACATATTAAAGTCGAGACTTACAGGTTTTACAGTAAGTTACACCAAGTCACACATATATTTACTTCCTTCGTGTACCTTATTTAAGCCAATCTAAGTCTACTAGTGCAATGAACATATGGAGCCCCATATCCCCATACATTCTTAGTAAACCCTTCATGAGACCACAAACCTTAATATTCAAACATACATCATCAAGTAATTGAAGGCAACTTTATTCATCTCTATACAAGACCTTCATCATATAGTCATTTAGTCCAACATCGTGCATATAAAGATAATACCACATCATATAGGTTCATACCATGCACATCTTCATAACAAGTAGACCAATACTACCAAGTCATGCATATGAACATAAACATAATAATACATATTAGGTTACCTTCCTAGGACTTCCCAAGGATCTACTTGTGCAATCTCTAGATGGGATCATTACTTCCACCTATACTAACTAACTTACCTTAAGTCCTCCTAGTTAGGATCCTATTAATTTACTTCAATTGTCCATTTTACTTTAGGGATACTATAGCCTCAATCGACACTAAGATAATAGGTGCTAAACATGGAATTTGGTGTTGTAGGGACTTACACTAATGAAAGGTGTTCCTACCTATCCAAGGTAGAACATTAACACATGCTATCATACTAAGTGATATCACATTGCTAGATCTTATGTGGAAATCATATTGATAGAAATTGGAGGTACATGTGAAAACCATATTTATGCCAAGATGGATCATTATGTTTATTCACTTATGGGAAGCCTATTTATGCCGATTGAGGCATTGTGGTTATCAACCTCATGATGTTTATGGTGACCTACCTTCCTATTATAGGAAGGGACACACACTCATATTCAAGTTCACTCGGCGCTAAGATAAGTTCCCTTTATTGAAACGACACTATTACATTACTTTTATAAAATATAGGCTTAGGATATTCATCCCCTCACGTGCTTAGGTCATAGTTCATAAATTAAAGTTCATTACACCTAAATCATGTGAGAAGATCCTTTCACATGAACATAGCATATGTATTAGCATGATCTAGTTTAGGATACTCTTGAGTACACCTTTCAAGTCTCCTCTATTAACTAGATCATCTTTCATATGTGTGTGAATAAATATATGTGAGAAAACCTTCCCCATAACACTTTAAATCACACATGTTCATACATTCATATTTATACATATATTAACCAAAACTAGAACCATCCTATCAAGGTACACATGTGCAATGCATAGGCAAAGTACTATACCCTTGCCCACATTAGTACACCTAGCAAGTCATACTAGCTAAGGAAACACATACCATACTTTCATAAACATCACCTTAACATGCATAGTAGTAGACACTAGTGAATATGAAAACTACCTTTCAATTAGACACCATGATCTATACTACTTGTAACATGCATGTAAAGTGATTGTGTGTGTATATTGGTCAACATGATCACATAATGGTTATCAAAAACACATTGAGGCAGCCATCCTCTTAGACATAATGCTCTTTCAAACATAGACCACACAACACATAATAGCATAGGAGACAAGTTAACTTCATATTACACTTAAGACTCCTAACTTGTATTATTCATGCATTCATATGGGGGTACATAGGTAAGGGATTATTTACAATTTTAACTCATAAATGAAAGCACCTATAATTTAATCTAACATGGATATAAACATGCTTATACAATAGCCATACAACCTAGATCACAACTAGAATAGGAAAGTAGGCAAAAACTTCACATATTGTAATCATCATAACCATATATTCACATATTCATCAATTTTCCTTCAAGGCCATAATCAACTCATATATAATGTAAATAAAGTAAATACCGCCACCATAAGTGGACTATACCACATAATGCCATACAAGGCTTCGTCAACATTATATAGAAAAGTAGAGGAGATAAGCATTCTTACCAATTTCTCACCCTTTGAACATCATTGATCAATACACCTTTCTCATCATTAATATGAGTATAGATCAGTATCTATACGTTTTTGAATCATAAAATAAACCATGTACAAGTCTTCACAAGATCATGATACAACTAGTGCACTATATCACATATATGGTATAAAGTAGAGACTTATAGATCATCAAGTAACTTCCTTAGTTTAATTCATCAATCATTTTGACTCATTATAATTCATTTAAGGCAGTATATAAATAAATCATAGTCTAGATGAGACGCTACTACAATTTCCAATAAGGTTTAATTCACTGCCAGCATGCTTCATATTAGGAATTCATGGAAGGTAAAATTACATAGGTTAATCTTATTCAAACTATCATAAATTGATCCACATTGGATCCATTACATATATTTCATACTCACATTGCATTATAGGCAGTATCTATAGACAATTAACCATGATCAATTCATATAATAACTACCCTAAAGTCAAGATCACAAGTTACAGTTCCATAGACTAGAAGAACTTAGCTCAACTCATATTAATCCTTCTTCATTTTGATCATAAACGATTTATAATTACAATTCAATGATAATATTACCCTTGAATAATATCTACATGAACCACAACATAATCGAAATCCACTTTTTAACCAATTAAGGACCCACATTACAGTGATCATAATGAAGACTAGGCTAGGCATGTTCAAACCTTCATACATTGATCCACATGGATTCTTAATCATCCATTCAACATCAATTCACGTAAACAACAGTAAATATAACCACTTCAATGTAATAGAATCATAATTCAATCGATAACAAGTCAAGCTCACAAAGCCCATGCAAGGAATAAATCGATTTAGGGTAGGAACATGGGTTTATCATGAAATTGGAGTAAAATCAAATTAAAAATAATAAACTAATATAAATTCATAATTATTTAATCATTAAAAACTTTTTTAGAAGGAAACCATGGATAGATTGAAGAAGAAGAACTTTGATCATGAAACTTTCTTTGAACACATTAAGAAGAACTCTCCAAGTGAAAGGTTACTTGGTGATGAAGGATCACCAAACCTTTATATACGTGAATACCATAAAAACATGGTAATTCATCCATGTAAATCCAAGCTCCAAGCTTTTCTTTAGCTTCACCAACAATGGTTGTTTCTAGGAGAAGATTTTTGGAGGGAAAGGTTTATTACGTGTAGAGGGAACTGGGAATGGGTTTTTCACGTGTTTTATACCTTATATACACCCAAATATAGGTTAATTAATCAATTATATTCATTTTAGGCCGTGGTGTGAAATTCCCAATCACCCCTTAAATAAAACAGATGCAAGGCACTAGTTCAGGCCACCATCGACTGACCCAATCGACTGGCCGTCCTTTGGCTTCCGTCGATTGTTCCTTGGAAAATTTTTGGGTTTAAACCTGTTCAATATAAGTTTACATAGATAATACCTCACCATCGGGCTTTTGGCCAACCAAATAGTCGTCGTTTGGTCCGTCGATTGACACTGCCAAGGCAGTGTCTCGACCAGCCTTGGGTCCTTCTTGTGAGGCCATTTAGAATTCGTACCGGACGTTTCCAACGTAAATACAAACTTTAAAAAATTTTATATTTACAAGATGAGTTTAACCCAAAAAAAATACATGAAACACATCCAAACAGGCTAGGCCCCATCAAGACACACATTGAGCGTCTTAAGGGCTAACTTTGGAACGTCTTGGATGTTCTTGGATGTTTGACCTCCAAACTTCACGAAACTCCATACACCACATTTAAACATCATTATAAATCTTTTTATGACATCATAATATCATTACATACAATATATAAACACATATAGACACATGAGGTGCAAAGGTGACTAGTCGTCGAACGTCTTGGTCGTCCTTTAATGTTTGACTTCCAAAACACCTTAAACTTCACATACTTCCTCTAAACCATATAATATGTATTTTTAGGACCTTAGAACCTTAAGAAATATTTTAGGATCTATACACCCTAACTCATTTTAGGGTCATACAATATCCCCCTCTTGGGTACATTCGTCCACGAATGACACTTAGAACACTTTAATCACAACAAGGACTTCAATTCATCATAGGGATGTTCATCACATTTATAACATCATCAAATCATTTTAGTACTCAATGCAAAAAAGAGAGCAAAGCTTCCATCCAATTACTCTTTAATGCATCTAACACAAAGGCTCTTATCATGTTCATAGGAGGAACATCCTTCTCCTAATCATAACATGGTCATTACACTTCAATTTATTAAGAGTTCGTTTTGCAACTACTCTTTAAGTCACACTTAGGAATATTTTAACAACACTCAAGAAGAAATTAGGCACTCATACTTCAATGCATATAGACTTGAGTTAATTGAACCAACAAAGATCTTTATTAGTTAAACCTAATGTCATGAAGGTCATACTCAACCATACCATGCTTAGTGGTGTCCATGGAGGAATATCCTTCTCTCAACACACTTACATGTATCATTAGTCATGCCAAAGAAAAATATAAGGTCAATTTCCTCTTGAAATGAGAAATTCTCAACTTTTAAACCAAGGAATGATCATGTTTCCTTCCTCGTGAAGTCCAAATGGTAAGTCACAAAAAACACATCATAACAATTAGAAAGTAATTATACAAAATGTCAATTTTTGATATAGTACTTACCTTCACAGTAAGTAAGAATCATTTGAGAAGAATCACAAAAATTATATGCAAACACATTAACACTTAGCTAAACATACTTTATTCTTCAAGAGTGAGCCTACAATCATGCTTTCCAAATCATAAAAATCACATAATTTTCAAGAGACTCGATATATTTCATTTTAAATAGACTCAACTTTTCATTAAAACTCTAAAGATTTCACCTCACAAGTGATTATAACCATGTTTATTATCTTATCTCACTAACTCAAATGCACAACTAGCATATCTAGATGCAAATCAACATGATAAAACATGGAATTTATCAACATTTTTTCTTTCATGCACTTTGTAACATTCATAATATCTTTAAGGCAATTTCAATCAACACATACCAAATATATGAATGTCATGAAATTCATACTTTAATCCAATATTTATTCATGAACAAGTTTACTAAGAATTTATTAGTTTCAAGCTCAACTAAAATAGAAGGACAAGGTAGAAAATATCTACAACCTTACTACTCCATTACCATCCCCCATTTAGGGTAAACCCAATAAAGAGCAACTTAATCCAACCTTAAGAGGATCTTAAATTAAGAACCTTCATTTTTCATCACTTAAAAGTGATTACCAGTTTAAAAGGATTTACAGTATGTTAACATAGGAACACCAAGATATTCTGAACCTTATCACCTAGACAATTTATCCTCCAATTATCAAGTTAGGCCATACTATTTAACCACATAAGTTATTCCTTTATAAAATAGACACCATGGTCATGCAACATTAGGGGAAACAACAAGAAGTCTTAATCATGAGGACTCCTTTTCTTTCAACATTAAAGTAAGGTAACTTCTAGGTCAATCAAACCCACATCATCACCCTACCAGAATAAGAATAGTACCCTCAATTCTAGGGGAAACATCAATTCCACAACATCAAGGGACTCAAAACACAAGAAGATATTAGAATTAAATCTACGACTCATCATGCCATAAGACTCTCATTATTAATTCCAAATAGGAAATCTCCTTTTTACATTCATTATTATGATCATATGCATCGATTCTAAACACATTTCAAAAACTTCCAAACAAAAAACAATTTAGTTGGTTTCCCAAAAATCTTACAATAAGCTTCCAAGCATTACAGTGAGAATGTGTCGACATTCCAAATATGAAACATTTAGGCAATTGATGGGAATATAATGAAAATATGAGATATAAAACTTTACCAACTCATCCCACATAAGCATGCATACTATCAGCACACTTAGGATCAAGTCTATGCATATTATTCCAATCCATACTACACAACTTATCATAGACCACATAGATACAAAGGGAAACATTGAACATCTTTAAGTACATATTCTTAGGGTAGCATGCTTCCATAGGTAGTCACTAAGCATTTCAAGTTCAAATGATTGTATTAGTCTACCATCATATAAAACAATATAGGAACACATCATTCCAAAAGAACTCATTTTGACCATAAAAACTTCTAACATGCTTTAACTATATCATGACATATATTTCTCAATATAACATGCTATTTCACATAAGTTTTCATATATAGCCATAATTGGCATCACATCATCTAAACATACAAAATTCACCTTTACACATTCTCATATGACCATAGAATACACATAAGCATTTAAACTCACCTTTTCTTCATCAAGCATAAGGAACAATCTCATCCAATAAATCCCATCTAAAAGATCACCGGACAAGAAAATATGAGAGAGATATATTATAGAGTTAAGTTCTATGGCACGATATGAGAATGATGAAGAAGGTAAACTCTATCGTCATAAAGCCTCTTGCACCATTTGATGTGTCGCGACTCACATCCAATGAATAAAAACTCTACTAGACGTGGCAATATGAGACTTCTTGGATGCTAAACAACTTTTAAAACCTCATTCTCTGATACCACATTTGTCACATCCGGTGAGCACCCTGTAGAAGTAACATTGAGTACATGACCTCTCAGAGGTCTTATACAAGCTCATAGTTATCATTCATCGCATTGGCATATTAAATTTAGAGGAAAATTTAAAACTTTTCATAGAACATCATATGCTATAAACTTTACTTCATATATATATAAAATATGAGATGACATATTAGACCTTAAGTGTTTTTGTCATCTTAGACTCAATCAACATTAGAGTACATTAGGGAAACAACCCTTAAGACATAAATATAAGTACATTATTTAAGAATTTATAGTAAACCATAACATAGGAAATCCTTAGACTTAAGTATTCCTTTCGTTGAACTTGGGAATCACAGATCAAGCTCCTAAATCATATAGACATCCCTTTAAGCATCCATAACCTATATTATGTGTAAAAAGTATATAAGAATGATATTAGTACAAGAATGCACTAAGTATGGCAACCATCCAAAAATGTGCATTTAAAAGAGACATATTCTTGAAATTATACTTCATGCCTTTTTGAGTACATATTTATAAAACCTTTAAACAATAGAATTTATATCATTCATATACTTCATATAAACATATTTAAAGGCTAAATATTACATAATATCACATATAGAATTTATGATATTTTTGAAGCTATTTTACAGGAAGCTATTGTTACTTAACAGTGAACTATTTTCTCTTTTATTCATCAACCTCCCAAGTAACCCTCTATTGATACATGTTGCAATGCATCACCTTAAGGTCACAACGAAAGCATAAATACAACCTACATAAGCAAACACATATCATCATATATGTATAACACATCATAGACATAATTAAGTCAGGACTTATAGGATTTAAAGTAAGCTACACCAAACCACACACATATTTACTTCCTTTCATATACCTCATTTTATAAGACCTCTTTAATCACCCCAATGTTATTCTACTAGTGCTATGAATATATGGAGCCCCATATCCCCATACATTCTTAGTAAACCCTTCATGAGACCAAAAACCTTAATATTCAAACATACATCACCAATTAAGTGAAGACAACTTCATTCATGTTAATACAAGACCTTCATCATATAGTCATTTAGTCCAACATAGTGCATATAAAGGTAATACAACATCATGTAGGTTCATACCATGCATATATTCATAACAAGTAGACCAATACTACCAAGAAATGCATATGGACATAAACATAATTATATATATTAGGTCACCTTCCTAGGACATCTAAGGAGCTACTTGTGCAATGTCAAGATGGGTACATTACTTCCAACTGTATAAACTAACTTACCTTAAGTCCTCCTAGTTAGGATCCTATTCATTTACTTCCATTGTCCATTTAACTTTAGGGAAACTATAGTCTTAACCGACACTAAGACCATGGGTGTTAAACATGGAATTTGGTATTGTAGAGCCTTACACCAATGGAAGGTGTTCCTACCTAGCAAAGGTAGTCATTAACACATGCTAGCATACTAAGTGATATTACATTGCTAGATCCTATATTGCAAGCATAGTTATGGAACTTTGAGGTATATGTGAAAACCCTTTTTATGCAAACATGGGCATTTTGGTTATTCACTTACGGAAACCTATTTATGCCTATTGAGGCATTGCGGTTATACACCTCATGAGGTTTATGGTGAACTACCTTCCAATAAACGGAAGGGACACACACTCATTCAAGTTCACTCGGTGCTAAGCTAAGTTCCCTTTATTGAAAAGTCATTATTACATTACTTTTATAAAAATATAGGATTAGGAGATTCATCCCCTCACATGCTTAGCTCATAGGTAATAAATTAAAGTTCATCAACCTAAAACATATGAAAAGATCCTTTCACATGGACATAGCATATGTATTATCACGATCTAGTTTAGGATACACTTAAGCACACTTTTCGAGGATCCTCTATTGACTATATCATACTTCATGTGTATGTGAATACATATATGTAAGAAAACCTTCCACAGAATACCTTAAGTCACACATTTCATATATTCATATTCATACATATAGAAACCAAAACTAGAACTATCCTATGAAGGTAAACATGTGCAATGCATAGACAAAGTCGCATACCCTTGCCCATACTATTACACCTATCAAGTCATCCTATATAATGAAATACATATCATACTTTCATAAACAACACCTTAACATGCATAATTGTAAACACTAGTTAATATGAGAACTACCTTTCATTTAGACATCATGATCTATACTACTTCTAAAATGCATGTAAAGTGAGTGTGTGTGTGTACATTGGTCAACATGATCACATAATGGCTATCAACAACACATTGAGGCAGCCATACTCTTACACCATTATACTCTTTCAAACATAGACCACACAACACACAATAGCATAGGATACAAGTGAACTTTATATTACACTTTAGACTCCTAACTTATACTATTCATGCATTCACATAGGGGTACATAGGTAAGGGATTATTAGTTATTTTAACTTATCAATGTTAGCACCAATACTTTACCTTAACATGTATATGCACATGCTTATACAATATCCATACAACCTAGATCACAACTAGAATAGGAAAGTAGGCATAAACTTCACATAGGGTAATCATCATAACCACATATTCATATATTCATCAATTTGCCTTCAGGGCTATAATCAACACATATATAATGCCAATAAATTAAACACTGCCACCATAAGGGGACCATATCACACGATTCCATACAAGGTGTAACAACTCTAAAAATTGATATAATAAGTGATACTTAATGTATCAAGAATACCTATGATTAGACCAGGGTTCACACAATTGATGTGCATAGAAACAGACTTCGGAACCCTTGATACATCCAAGCCAACTAACTTGGGGAGTTATTTGAGCTAGTAGAGGTTGGGTACAACCCTGTAGGGCTATCGAATACGACGATTTACTCGAAGGAGTCTTTACCAGACTTAAAAAGAGGAAATCTTTGGTTTGGAGGGTCTAGGGGTAAAATGGTCTTTTTCCATGCTAAGTTAATATCATAATTACCCTAAATATAATATTAATCATTTAATTAATAAGGAGGAGGAAAAATTTAGTGAGATAGAGCAAAAATTATTATTTGTTATCTGATTTAAAATAAAATAAAAACCAAATTTTTATTAAATAAATAAAAACCCTATTGACTAAGTCCTAAAACTAAACTCCTAAACCTCATATAACTCCAACACTCTCTCTCTTTTATCTCTCCATTCACACTCTCAATCTAAAACTTCCTCTTTCACACAAAATTCTCTGCCAAAATAATATACAAAATCAGAAATTTAAACCAAGTTCTTGACACTTGAATAGCTCACACGAAATCACAAGAAAACAAACATTAATCTCACAGTAGGCTAAGGGAGGTTGTCATTCGAGTGGATTTAATATTGAGGAGGCTTATACGTGTTCTTGAGTGGAGTTTTTGGCCAGCAACTTCAAGGTTTGAACGTCAAAATAAGGTATGGGGTTTCTCTCTTGGAATCCTTTCTCCAAGAGAAATTTCTTTCTACAAAATTAAAATGTATGAAACTAGGGTTGTCCCCTTGATTGTTGAACTCTTTTTCCCTAGTCTCCTTCAAATTTTAATCTAAATTAGGTTAGAAGTCATGTTATTTGTATGTCTGGTGGTAGATAAGTGTGAAATGTGATATTATTTTGTATTTTGTGCATGGAAATATCAAGCATGTTCAATGATGTCAACAAAAAATGATGTGGTGTAATACGTATATGTTTGGTGTTGTTGTTATCCGTTTTGATGTCTTAAAATGGTTAATTTGATGGCTGAAATTAACGTGCATAAAATGTGTAATTTGTGATGTTCATATTAGGTGTATGTGACTGATTTTAAGAGGAAAGATGCAGGTAAAACAATAGTGAATCTACACCTAATAATGTATTAAACGAATCCATAAAATCTACCCCAAAAAGGTATTAAATGATCCATGACTTTTCCTAAGTTTTCAAGTTGAAATATTTGTAGAACTAAGGTAAGAAAATGACTAATTTTCCAGCAAAAACAACAAGTTTCGTTTAGGCTAAAGTATAGAGGAGTAATCTGGAAATTTAATTGGTTTTAAAAAGGATTAGGCTACTAGGATTTGAACCTCTTACCTTATCCGCGTGATGCCTTAAATTCGCAAGAGAAGATATGGGGTCAGGGGGGATCGAAATGGGGGATACTGGATGAAAGTGTAGAGCACAAAAATTAATAAAATAAAATGGGGGATGCTGGATGAAAGTGTAGAGCACAAAAATTAATAAAATAAAATGGGAGGTGTGGGAATCGAACCCACGAACTCCAGGCAGCGAATGAAAGGAAAGAAAAATAAAAGAAAGGTAGTGTGAGGCGTGGAATTAAACCCACGACCTCAAGGTTGTAAAGGAGAAAGGGATAAATAAAAAGAAAATAAAGTGAGGCTTTGGGGGCTCGATCCCACAACCTCATTGCCAATGAATTAGTTCGAACCCACAACCTCATAGTCCCTAGCACATTAAACAACAATTAAAGATAGGTTGTGGGGGTTTGATCCCACAACCTCATGGTCTATGCAAAATTGGACAGGAGGAATTAAATTTTTAAATGAAAAGTAAAAGGGGTTGTGGGGGTTTAATCTTACAACCCTCCGGCCAAATAACAAGAGAATCCAAGAAGAAAAATAAAGATAGATTGTTGATGTTGGGGATCGATTTAGGGTTCTAATATCAGATGAATAAAAATAAAGTCAAGAAAAGATTAAGTATTGTCCAAGGGGTTCGAACTTGGGTTCCCTTGCCCAAATTTCCGTATTGATACATAAATCATACGTGAGTTAAACCTTCAAAAATAATGCCACGTACTTAGATAAAAATCTAGATCTTGGCATACATACAAAATACACAAGTCTTGTACTACATAATCTTAGGAAGATATGATTCACCTAACAAAATATGAATGAATGCACATGGCTTGTATGTACAGACCCATAAATATATCATACAATTAAAAATAAGTGAACCCACTAAGATGTATGTAATGAAATGATGAAACTCTAGAAGGGTTAAGTATGACTGTAAGATACACTAAATGACCAAGTTCATTGGCATATGAGGAAATGAACAATGATATGATGAAACCCTAGAAGGGTTAAGTAAGAGTGTGAAACACACTAAATGGCCAAGTGCATTGGCATATGATGAAATGAACATTCACATAAAAAGGGGTGGGTAATTATGAAGAGAAAATGTGATAATGTTAATGAATGTGGTGACAACATGATATGAGGCTAATGTAAATGATGAGAGCAATCTCAAATGAGCCCAAGTAAATGTTACTAAAACGTACTCACCTATGAGAGTGTAATGTTAATAAAGAGACCAGTATCTATGAATACTCTGATGAAAGTATTGAGATTAACACACTTAATATTAATGATGAGATGAGAAATCATCTATAGAGCTACTATTTCCTTATACTAGAAGCCAGCTTCGATGACAAATGAGTTGAACGTAATGTTATTTTTTACAGAGCACTGATAGACAAGCTATGATCGGTGATGCCTTCTTTTGGGAAGGGCGGAGGTTCACGTAACTCTCATGAGATGAGACTGTCTGTCATGCCAGATATGGGTCTCCTTATATATCCTAGTCTTCGAACCTTTACTGGCAATATAGGGATCAGGCGGGGTAAAATTCCGATGTACGCTAGTATGTTTTGGGTAACTTTTGCCAGTGATTACACCTCTTTTTGGTATGAGGTTTAATGAAACTAAATTTCATGATGCTCACATGATCTATATCGGTTAAAGTTAAAGTTCCCAGTGAATGAATGAGGCTATCCTCAGAGGATGCACATAATGAAACAAAAGATACCAAAGGTTTTAGGATAGGATAATCAAGAGGTGAGTTAGATTCAAGTAATGACATTAGGTCATTCTTGGTCATTGCACAAATAACTTTATGAAAGTCTTAAATTACATCCTAGGTATAAATGGTGTTTAGATTGGCCTATGAATGAAATGAAATAAACTACGTATGAATGAATGAAGCAGACTCTGTGTTTGCTAAAGCAGACTCTCTAGTTGAGTTCCCATATGTTGAGCCCTCATTTTTGGTATTCCAATGCCTCATGGCATATGAACGAATGATATAAACGATGGTATGTGTTATATGAATTATGATATGTGCTATGTAAATTATGTTATGTGTTGTTTGCAAAATGATAAGTTTGATGATGCATGTTACAGTCATGGCATGACTTTCCAAATCCAAATTTGGCAGGTCCATTGACTTTCTTGATCCAAATTTAGCAAGTCCACTGACTTGACTTTCCATAAATCATGTTGTTAGGAAAGAGATATTCTTTCTAATACATGTCCTTGGTGTATGCTTGCATATACCCATATTTAGTACAAGTGTGTACTAATTCATACAAGTATCTACTTTTAGGTGCAGGCACAGGTGGACGTAAGATCTTACAGTATGACGCTTCAGCTATCCCGACGTGGAGATTTCATCCAAACTTGGTAGGCCCTCATGATTTCAAGGCTATCAACTGTTATTATATAGCTTAGATGTACACTTTACCTAGTGGAGCATGTTCCACTAGTGTTTCATTTCCCATTTCATTTGAGACTTTGTATTGGTGCCGTTTTGGCAAGTACACATTTAATGCAGCAACGAAGTATTTCTTTCATTTGATGATCTTAAAGTTAGATGGTTGATGGTGAACAATTATACATGTAATATAATGTTTAGTATGCATGTTAGTAAACAAAAAAATTCAAATTTGCCTCTAAAATTAATCTAGATGAAGTAAGAATAACTTATGTACGCTTGTCTGCGACCTATGAGAGGTCAATGATGTCGGTCTCATCTGGGGTATGAACTCCGGTCTTGACAAAGTTGGTATCACAGAACTAGGTTAAATTCATAGGATAATAAGTTCACATCAACCACATTGAGTAGTTTCTAAGTCATGGTAGTGAAGTGCACCGCTATCCTGGATTCGAGACTGCACGATGCGTAGGAAAATTTCCCTTCTTAGGATCTTATCGTGCCTTTCATAATGTTTGACTTTCCTAATGTTATGAGCGTGTCTAACATCAATCCTGTTATTTACAGAGAATGAACACTAGGAGAACTATTGGTTAGAGGAGAGGAGTAGTAGCTGATGGGAACAATCAGGTTCTACCCCAAGCTCCAGCTGAAGAAGTGGCTATGCCAGTTAACCTAGCTGGGTTGACTGATGCGGAGGCTTGGTAATCTCCAAACCAAATGGAACAGGTCATCCCTATGCACGCCCAGTCCATGACTGCCCACGTCAACCGGCAGAATCTTGAGAGGGAGAACCCACTAGTGCGTATCATGGCTGACAAATTGAGGGATTTCACGAGGATGAATCCTCCTATTTTCACGGAGTCTTAGACTTCAGAGGATCCCTAGGAGTTTGTGGATGAGTTGCATAAGATTTTGGTGGCTATAGGAGCCACAAATACAGATAAAGTAGAGTTTTCTTCCTATCAATTCAAGGATGTTGCACAGACTTGATGCAAAATATGGCAGGATAGTTGAGTTTATGGCGGAGTCCCGGGCACTTGGGAGTTTTTTAAGACAGTCTTCCTGGAGAGATTTTCCCCTAAGGAGATGAGGGAGGCCATGGTTGACGAGTTTATCAACCTTAAACAGGGATCGATGAAAATCAGGGAGTATTCCCTGAAGTTTGTGAAATTATCCAAGTATGCCACTTCTCTTGTGTGTAACAGCAGAGATGAGATGAGTGGATTCTTCACAGGAATTGTTGAGGATCTCAAAGAGGAGTGTAGGGCAGCTATGATACATGACAACATGTACCTTTCCAGGCTTATGGTCCTTGTCCAGCAAGTGGAGAAAATAAGAAAAAGGAAAAACACTAGGGCATGGAACAGGTCAAGGCAAGCTTAGGAGAATTTTTCAAGGAAGAGTAGTACTGAAATCAGGGATAAGCCAAGGTTTAAGAAGGGATTCTTCCACTAAGGGGAGTCAAGTTCATCAAAGGGTCACCATGATACGAATTTTGAGTCCAGAGTTAAGAGAAACAGTGAAGTAGATGCACCTGATGAGCGACCACCTTGCAGGAAGTGTGGCAAACTACATGGAGAAGAATGTACGATGGGTAATGCTTGTTATAGTTGTGGCAAACCGGGTAACATGGTGAAGGATTGTCCGACAAGAAGAATTCAACAACAAGGGAAGGAGAGAGTTGAGTCTAATGGTCCAAGTGAAGAGGTTTCAAGGAGGCAATTATTATTCGCACTCAAGTCTAGGGGTGCAAGGGAAGACACTTCTGGTGAAGTCTCAGGTGAGTAGCCTTAATTAGTCTTTCATGTGTTTGACTATGTATGGTGTTTATGCACTGGTATGAAGTTAATATGTTTGAGTCATCATGTTGGTTGCTAATTTATATGACTTTATATGTTTACTTATATTGTATACTTTGATGAGACTTCTTTAGGAAAGAGTTACATAGTCTATTAATGTGAAGCTACTAGTAGGTTTCAAGGATATTCACCATCATGTTAATATGATAATCGGATATTCACAAATAGGGAGTATTGAATTGCCTATGTATGCACACGTCCTATAGATGACTTACTTATTCTTAGTAAAGAGTAGTGTTGTTAGGGCATGAATGTTCCTAATGGGGGATAATGTAACAACCCTAAAATAGATATACTAAGTGATACTTAATGTGTCAAGAATGCCTATGATTAGAGTAGGGTTCACACGGATTGATGCGCGTAGAACCAGACTCCAAAACCCTTGAAACATCCAAGCAAACTAATTTGGGGAGTGATTTGAGCTAGGAAAGGTTGGTTACAACTATGCAGGGCTCTCGAATACGAAGATTTAATCGAAAGAGTCATTACCAAACTTAAAAAGAGGAAATCATATGTTTGGAGGGTCTAGGGGTAAAATGGTCTTTTCCAGGATAAGGGTAATATCATAATTACCTAAAATATATGATTAATTATTTAATTAATAAGGTGGATGGGCAATTTGGGGAGAGAGAGAGCCGAAATCGAGCTCTTGAAGTGAGGTCTTGCTTCACCAGGGTTCGAACCTAGGCGGAAGAAATGAATTAATGTGATTTTTATTTAACCAACCGAATTAATATAATTAATTTTTTATTATTATTTATTATCTGATTTAAAATAAAATAAAAATCAGATTTTTATCAAGTAAATAAAAACTCTATTGACTAAGTCCAAAAACTAGACTCCTAAACCTCCAATAACTCCAACTCTCTCACACGTTTATCTCTCCATTCACACTCTCAATCTCTCTACCTCATTCACACGAAATTCTCTGCCAAAGTAAGATACAAAAGCAGAAAAATAAACCAAGTTCTTCACACTTGAATAACTCACAGGAAATCACATGAAAACAAACATTAATTTTGCACACTAGGCTAAGGGAGGTTGTCATTCGAGTGGAGTTAATATTGAGGAGTCTTAGACGTGTTCTTGAGTGGAGTTTTTGGGCAGCAAATTTAAGGTTTAAATGTCAAAATAAGGAATGGGTTTTCTCCCTTGGAATCCTTTCTCCAAAAGAAATTTCTTTCTACCAAATTCAAACGTATGAAACTAGTGTTGTCCCTTTGAATGTTGAACTTCTTGTCCCTGGTCTCCTTCCAATTTAAATCTAAATTAGGTTAGAAATCATGTTTTTTGTGTGGCTTCTGGTAGATAAGTGTGAAATGTGATATTCTTTGTTATTTTGTTTATGGAAATAGCAAGAATGTTCAATGATGTCAACCGAAAATGATGTGGTACAATATGTAAATGTTTGGTGTTGTTATCCCTTTTGAAGTCTTAAAATGGTAAGTTTAATGACTGAAATAAGTGTGCATAAAATGTGTAATTCGTGATGTTCATATGAGTTGTATGTGACTGATTTTAAATGGAAAGTTGCAGCTAAAACAACAATGAATGTACACCTAAGAATGTGTTAAACGAATCCATAAAATCTACCCCAAAAAGGTGTTAAATGGTCCATGACTTTTCCTATGTTTTCAAGTGGAAATATTGATGAAAATAAGGTAAGAAAATGATTAGTTTTACAGCAAAAACAACAAGTTTCGCTTAGTCTAAACTATAGAGGAGTAATATGGAAATTTAAGTGGTTTTAAAAGGAATGAGACCACCAGGATTCGAACCTGTGACCTCATCCGTGTGATGCCTTAAATTCGCAAGAAAAGATATAGGGTCGGGGGGATCGACATGGGGGATGATGGCTGAATGTGTAGAGCACAAAAATTAATAAAACAAAATGGGACGCTTGGGAATCAAACCCACGACCTCCAGGCAGCGAATTAAAGGAAAGAAAAATAAAAGAAAAGAAGTGTGAGGCATGGGAATCGAACCCACGACCTCAAGGTTGTAAAGGAAAAAGGAATAAATAAAAAGAAAATAAAGTGAGGTTGTGGGAGCTCGATCCCACAACCTCACTTCCAATACATAGCTAAGTCAATCTTTAAATAGAAATAAAATAAGGAGATTATGGAGGTTCGAACCCACAACCTCAGAGTCCCTAGAGAACTAAAAAATAATTAAAGAGAGGCTGTGGGGAAGGGCAGAGGTTCACATAACTCTCATGAGATGAGAGTGTGTAGTATGACGGGTATGGGTCTCCTTATATTTCCTACTCTTCGAACCTATACTAGCAATATAGGGATCTGGTGGGGTTCATTCCCATGTACGCTAGCATGTTTTGGGTCACCTTGGTCGGTATTTCCACCTCTTTTCGCTGTGGGGTTTCATGACACTTGATTTCATGATGCTAACATGATCTATGTCTGTTAAAGTTAAAGTTCCCAATGAATGAATGAGGACGGCCTCAAATGATGAAAATAATGAAACAAATGATACCAAATGTGTTAGAATAGGATATCAAGAGGTGAGTTAGATTTAAGTAATGACATTAGGTAATTCTTGCTCAATGCACAACAAACCCGATGAAAGTCTTAAATCACATCCTAGGTATAACTGGTGTTTACACTGACCCATGAATGAAATGAAATGAAGTATGTATGAATGAATGAAGTAGACTCTGTGTTTGCTAAAGCACACTCCCTAGTTGAGGTTCTATATGTTGAGCCATCATTTTTAGGAAGTATTAATGTAAAGTCCATGATTCCTATGTGTCATGGCATATGAATGAATGATATAAACAACGTTATGTGTTATATGAATTATGATATGTGCTATGTGAAATATGTTATGTGTTGTTTGCAAAAAGATAAGTTTGATGATGCATGTTACACTCATGGCATGAATTTTCAAATCCAAATTTGGCAGGTCCATTGACTTTCCTGATCCAAATTTGTCAAGTCCACTAACTTTACTTTCCATAAATCATGTTTTTAGGAAAGAGCTATTCTTTCTCAGGCATGTCCTTGGTGTGTGATTTCATATACCCATACTTAGTACAAGTTTTTAATAATTCATTCAAATATCTACTTTTAGGTGCAGGCACAGGTGGACGTAAGATCTTATAGTATGACATTACAGCTATCCGGACGTGGAGATTTCATCCGGACTTGGTAGACCCTCACGCTTTAGAGGCTATCTACTATTAATATCTAGCTTAAATGTAGACTTTAGCTAGTGGAGCATGTTCCACTAGTGTTTCATTTCCAATTTCATTTGAGACTTTGTATTGGTGCCGTTTTGCCAAGTACCCAGTTAATGCAACTATGAACTATTTCTTTCATTTGATGATCTTAAGGTTAGATGGTTGATGGTGAACAATTATACATGTAATAGAATGTTTAGTACTCATGTTAGGAAAAAAAATTTCAAATTTGCCGCTAAAATTAATCTAGATGAAGTAAGAATGACGTACGTAGGCTTGTCTGCGACCTCTAAGAGGTCAACAATACTGGTCTCATCTGGGGTCTGAACTCCGGTCATGACACTAGGCCTCATCAACATTATATAGAAAATTCGAGGAGATAAGCATTCTTACCAATTTCTCACTCTTTTATCATCATTGATCAATAAAAATTTTTCATCATTAATACGAGTATTAAGCAGTAAATATAAGTACTTAAATTATAAACGAAACCATGTACAAGTCATCACAAGACCATGATACAACTAGTGCACTATATCACATATATGGTATAAAGTAGAGAGTTATAGATCATCAATATCTAGAGAAATCAGTCTAGATGAGACACTACTACAATTACCAATAAGGTCAAATTCACTATAAGCATGCTTAATATTAGGAATTCATGGAAGGTAAGTTTACATAGTTTAATCCTATTCAAAATATCATGAATTGATCCACATTGGATATATTACATATAATTCATACTCACATTGCATTATAAGCAGTAGCTATAGACAATTAACCATGATCAATTCACATAACAACTAACCTTACGTCAAGATCACAAGTTACAATTCTATAGACTAGAAGAACTTTGCTAAAATCATATTCATACTTCTTCACCTTGATCATACATGATTTATACTTACAATTCAATCATAATATTACCCTTAAGAAGTAGATACAAGAACCACAACATAATCGAAATCCACTTTTTAACCAATTAAGGAACCACATTTCAGTGATCATAATGAAGACTAGGCTAGGCTTGTTCAAACCTTGAAATATCGATCCACATGGATTATTCATCATCAAATAAACATCAATTACGTTAAAAACAATATATAATCAATTCAACATAATAGAATCGTAATTCAATCGATAACAAGTCAAGCTCACAAAGCCCATGCAAGGACTAAATCGATTTAGGGAGGGAACGTGGGTTTATCATGACATTGGAGTAAAAAAACAATTCATTAACGTAAATTCATCATGATTTAATCATTAAAACGTTTTTAGAAGGAAACCATGGATTGATTGAAGAAGAAGAACTTTAATCATGAAACTTTCTTTGAAAACATTGAGAAGAACTCTCTAAGTGAAAGGTAACTTGGAGATAAAGGATCACCATATGTTTATATACATGAATACCTATAAAACTTGGTGATTAATCCATGGAAATACAATCTCCAAGTTGTTCTTGAGCTTCACTAACAATGGTGGTTTCTAGGAGAAGATTTTTTTAGGGAAAGGTTTATTTCATGTAGAGGGAATTTGGAATGGGTTGTTCACGTGTTTGATCCCTTATATACACCCAAATATATGTAAATTAATCATTAGGTTCATTTTAGGGTATGGGGTGAATTTCCAATTCACCCCTTAAATAAAACAGACGCAAGGCAACAGTTACAGGCCACCATCGACGGACCCAATCAACTGGCCGTCCTTTGTCTTCCGTCAATTGGTCCTTGGCTAATTTTTGTGTTGAAAACCTTCCCAATCTAAGATTACATTGAAGATACCTCACCAATAGGAATTTGGTCAACCAACTGGCTGTTGTTTGGTCCGTCGATTGAAACTGCCAAGGTAGTGTCTCGCCGAACCTTGGGTCCTTCTTGTGGGGCCTTTCGAAGTCGTACCCGGAAGTTTCTAACGTAAATACAACCATTAAAAAGTTTTAGACCTTAAACATGAGTTTTACCCAAAATAATTACACGAAAAACATCCAAATAGGCACGCCCTATCAAGACACACATTGAGCGTCTTAAGGGTTAACTTTCAAACATCTTGGACGTTCTTGGATGTTTTACCTCCAAACATCATGAAACTCCATATACCTTATTTAAAAATCATTATAAATCTTTTTAAGACTTCATAATCTCATGAAATACAATATATAAACATGTATAGACACATGAGGCACAAAGGTGACTAGTCATCGAAAATCTTGGTCGTCCCTTGACGTTTGACTTCCAATTCACCTCAAACATCACATAATGACTCTAAACCATATAATATGTCTTTTTAGGAGCTTATATACTTAATACTAACATACTAGTATCTAGACACCCTAACTCATTTTGGGTCTTACACAACATTTGTGAGAGAAAATAAGCAACTGAAAAAAAGGAAATAGATTGGAATGAATTATCACTATCGTATTTATATCCTCATACAAGCAAATGTGAACATGAGCTTCAAAATATAATCCATTTTCAAAATATTGCAGATCAACTATCAGATGCATTCATTGACTGACCTATCAAGAGTTACTAAATCTCATATTTCAGCTTTTAATGATCCAATTTGAGTTGACGTCCTGATAAGAAGATAAATTAATATAGATGAATCTAAACTGCGCTTAAAACGTAGTAGACCAATTGGTTCCAAAGATAAGAATCCTAAAAAAAGAAAGGAGGTAACGATCAGGATGATCATAATATGAAATAACATGCTCGAGAAGAGCAAGGAGACATAATAATTAATGAAACCTTGGAAGAAGTTTAGGAGCCTAAAAATAATGAAAAAATCTCAATAAACTATGTCCCATAAAGAAAAATATGGAACTGAAATGATATAATTGTCGATAATATTTTTCCTTATAATGTTGCTATACAAATAATGCAACAAAATTAGTATCTTGAACCAAAATATGTTAAGGAATGTAGACAGAAGAAATGATTGGCAAAGATTGAAAGATGCAATTCAAGTTCAATTAGTTTCACTTGAAAAATGTGATGTTTTTGGACCGACAATCCGAACACATGAAGGTATAAATCCAGTGGGGTAAAATGGGTGCTCGTGTGAAAACAAAATGAGAAAAATGATGTAGTAAGATATAAAGCACGACTTGTATCACAAGAATTTTCACTAAGACCTGATATTGATTATATTGAGACATATTCTCCAGTGGTGGACGCAATCACATTCAGGTATCTTATAAATCTGGTAGTTCATGAAAAACTTTACATGCATCTAATGGATGTCGTTACAGCCGATTTATATGGTTCACTAGACAACGTCATTTTTATGAAAATTTCCGATTCATTAAAAATGTCTGAAATGTATAATGATTCCCGGGAAAGTTATTTAATAAAACTTCAAAAATCTTTATGCAGATTGAAACAATCAGGGCACATGTGGTATAATCCCTTTAGCGAATTTCTATTAAAATAAGGGTAAAAAAGTGACCTAATTTGTCCTTGCGTATTTATTAAAAGGTCTGGATCTAAATTTGTCATTATAGTTGTATATGTTGATGACTTGAATATCATTGGAACTCGTAAAGAGATTTCAGAGGCAGTAGAATGTTTGAAAAAGAAATTTGAAATGAAAGACTTTGAAAAGGCAATTATATTCTAGATATACAAATTGAACATTTAACAAAATGGAGAATTTATCCATGAATCAATATATACTAACAATATTTTACAATGATAAAGCACATCCACTAAGTACCCCAATTATTGTGAGATCACGTGATATTAATAAAGATCCATTTCGAGCTCATTAAAATGATGAAGACTTGGTTTGTTCTAAAATACCATATCTTAGTTCAATTGGTGCATTGATGTACCTTGCTAGTAATTCTCGATCATATCTATCTTTTTCTGTAAATTTATTAGCTAGATTTAGTTCTTTTCGACACGAAGACATTGAAATGGTATAAAACATATATTTAGATACCTTCAAGGGACTATTGATCTGGGACTATATTATTCAAGGAGTTCAATTTACAATTAATTGGATATGCACATGCGGGATATTTTTATGACCCACATTAAGGTCCATATCAAACAAGTTATTTATTTACATGTGGAGGTACACATCTATATTTTGGCATTAAACAAAACAAACAATGGCTGCCACTTTTTCAATCATGCAGAGATAATAGTTATTCATGACGCAAGTCAAGAATATGGATGGTTAAGATCACTAACCCAACACATCCAATAAACATGTGGTCTTTCTTTAAAAGGAGATGCTCCAACAACATTATATGAAGACAATGTTGGATGTATAGCTCAACTAAGAGAAGGATACATCAAAGGAGATAGAACAAAACATATTTCACCAAATTTCTTTTTTACTCATGACTTTCAAAAGAAGGGAGAAATAAATGTTCAACAAGCTCATTCCAGTGATAATCTAGAAAATATGTTTACTAACGCATTGCCAACTTCAACCTTTGAGAAATTAAGATAAAACATTGGAATGCGTCATCTTCTAGATATTAAGTGATAGTTTCATCTGGGCGAGTACATACATGTTGCACTCTTTTTCCGTTAATCAAGTTTTGTCCCACTGGGTTTTCATGATAAGGTTTTTAATAATGCAGTAAATAACGTGTATTACAAACAAGTTTTATTTATCTCTATTTAATTTATACATGGACTTACAAAGGGGGAGTTTATAAATAAAGATATGTTATATGTATGTCCATGACCCATGACCTATTATTGTGGAATTATCACTTCTCCAAGGAAGTGTTTTCCTATAAAATGGACAATACCTCTTCAATGTAAACACACGAAAAAAATAATGAAGAAAATATTACTTTATCTGATTAATCTTATTGCTCTATCACTTTATCCCTCTTTTTTTAGTTTATTATTAATAATTTTAACATATATATACATATGTGTGTGTGTGTGTGTGTGTGTGTATGTATGTATGTATTTATATAAAATTTATCCTCTATCAATCCCATACCCCTCGTGGTATTATTTTTGAGCTAAGACTAGAACCATCCATCGTTGGGTGTAGGATTTTACCGTGGAAGCTATTGGATGTAGTATTGAGCACCAATATGGGGAGGAGTTCATAAAACTCAAGTTTCCATAAACCACGTATCAACGTGGGGAGAAATGCTTATACTTTTTAGATGATTCCTTAATGAATTTTAGCATAGACTAGTGGATCCACTTAGTGAGTTAGGTTCTTTACCCCCCGACAAGGTATATGATTACCCTGTAAGTGTGTGGCAAGATGATCTACCATAACTTATCTCATAGTGATGATTGTCGGATAGAGAAACTCCCACGAAGATATTTTGTATTCTTATATACACACAATTTACTTTGTATTTTCATATGTAAGAAAAGTTTATATGGTATCATTGCATACCAATTTATTTGCTTTCATTTGTTATAGAATCTTTCCATATATTACATATGTGTGGTTGCTTTATATTGAATTGAATACCTAGAGTTCAGTATCTAGAGTTGAGTACCCAGAGTAGAGCACTCAGAGTCGAGCATCTTATTATTGAGATGAGTCTTACGTCACTAAGTTGAATATCTTATCATTGACTTAAGCCTTATTTAACTATGTTAAATATCTTATCCTTGAGTTGAAAATTTTTTGTTTGAGTTGAGTTTAGTTTTGTGAGTGGAGTAGAGGTAACAATATTTCCTTTTGAACAGTTCAAGTTTATATTTATGCTTTATAATTTTTCTTACTGGCTCGTACATTCCAAAGACTGATCCAATTGGACTACATCACTTCATGATGCAGATATATGTTTCGTTGATACCACATGAAGTTCGAGATAGCTATGGTGACCCTTCTCTCTTTAGAAGGATTTCATTTAGTTTTTAGTTTTTTCAAGATGTCGTGGGTCTTGTACTGACTTTCATCTTTGCCATTTAAAGTCTTAATAGATAGACAATAGAATTTGAGAAGTCTATTTATTTATTTTGTTAAATGTTTTAAAGACTGAAGTTACCTATTTTATGGTGAGTGGAATATATTGTTTTATTCAGGTTTTAAGCTTTTGTATGTTTGAGTTAGTTTGTCTCTGGTAGTCAGTTAGGATGAGGGTTCACTTGGAGACCAACAATGGTTCTCGCGTGTTGGCTATATCTAGGGTGTAGGTCGGGTCATGACATATGCGGTCAATAGTATAAGATATTTATTTATAGTTAATTGCTTGCACTGAATATGCAAACATTTTCTAAAATATTTTAAAGATAATTGAAATTTTGATATGTCATTTATGTTTTTTCAAGGAAAAAAATTAACCTTTTGAGTCCGAGCTCTTAAGAACATACGAAATTTAAGAAAAAACTAGTAAGCATTGATAAAAATGTTCTTTACCTTATTTTTGTTTATAACTCCTCCTGGCGTCTGCTAACGCAGGATGCTTTGTACAATTGATTGCCCTGCAATGACCATGCAGATAGTAGAAAAACAAAACTTTCTAATGATTTGTCAATTCTCTCCTTCTTCTCAGTAGTTTGATGTGGTTCTTGTTATGCATATTTGGCTGACCATATCTGGTGGCTATCAATTCCAAAAAGCTGATTTTATTTTTGATTTTTCTGTACTTAGTTTGAGAATGCACTAAGCTTTTAAAGATATTCCAAAATTTTATGTGTAGTATTATACGTGAGCCAAAGTTGTTTTTATCATACAATAGCCTGACAATGAGGAGTTTTGAGGAAAGGCATGACCCCATTAGATATTTATGTTAATTGTTCAAAACAATTAAAAGTTTGAAACTTTTATTGTTCAGAATAAGTTATTTGTTCAATGTTAAAGAAAATTTTTGGAAAGCTCTTTCCTTTTTGTCCTTCATTTACCTTTTCTAACTGATTAGTCCAAGAGAGCTAACTATTCCTATTTATTCTTCGTAGTCTGATTTATTTTTATAAATAGTGTGAGAGTAACTAAAAGGGTAAAAGTAGAAATATGTCCTTACTTTTCATATTAATAGGTGTATATTACCTCACAAATTAAATTAATAATTATTCCATATTACGTGACTTTTTGAGACATCTTTCATTGGTCAAATAGTTTAATTGTTCAATGTTTAAGATTTATGTTTGTATTTTTTTTTCATGTTTGTCATTTCCTTTAATGAAGTTTGATATTTTCTAATAGATAATAATATATATGTATAAAAGAGAAACTTAAGCCCGCCTACGTGGCGTCACCACAAACAAGAATCCCCTTCTAATAATGTTTGATTATAATCTGATAATGATCTCCCTTAAGCTAAAACACTCGAAAAGTATTTATAGTTTTCAAGGTTTAGTGCTGCAGCAGATCACTGGGATTAGTTAGTATGAATCGCCGATAAAATCGGCAATTCTCCCTTTTGTTAATTCATTTCCGTCTTGCGCTTAGTCAAGGAATCTTCATGTTCTTGATCACTGTGCGATAAAGTACTGTTTCTCGGAACTTCTCGGTGATGCGCCGACTAATACTTTTCACTGCCAATTTGATCTTGTTCTTCAGGGCTCAGCATACAGGAACAAAAGGCAATCTTCAGACCTATCAGTGATCCTCAGACCTTGATTTCTTAGTTCTTTTCATCCTTTTTGCTTCTTTTTTCCAAGTAGTGTGTATGCTTTGCCTCAATCTTGTAATGCT
Organism: Solanum lycopersicum; assembly: GCF_036512215.1. Classification (NCBI taxonomy): domain Eukaryota; kingdom Viridiplantae; phylum Streptophyta; class Magnoliopsida; order Solanales; family Solanaceae; genus Solanum; species Solanum lycopersicum. Next base: position 32,043,727 of record NC_090807.1, on the reverse strand, counting down.
AGAAACTCATGGTTATTAATCAGTAATTGAGATAAAACAAGCATTTAAGGACTCTATTTCTATATAAAAAAATATATATATCCTTGAATGAGTCCAATCTGTGGACTCATCAAAAACCCAACTTAAACTTTTGTTTGTCCTCAAGTTCATCATTTCAAAAAGGATGTTCTAAATAGTGCTATACAAGATTCAATCATGAATGTACACAACAAGACTCTATTTACTTATGCAAGGATCAATTGTGTACCAAATTATTCAAGTTGTGACTCATCATTACCAAGATTCTCAAGCTTGCAATACTTGCTTAAAATTCAAGTTTAAGCTCAGCCAAAGCATTCAAATTCCCTCACACAAATTATGATTTCATTCTCACACACATGTTGTATAATCATTTAAGGTTTGGAAATCATATAAACACTTACTATCACAAAAAATAACATAGTGCATGTTTTCATACGTAGGTTCCCTTTATTTTTCTATCGATATTTGTTTAACCTTTATCAAGATCAAAAAGGCTTGTTTAAGGCTTGTAATGGGGCCGAGTGCAAAGGTATGGTCATTAGGCTCACTGACTATAATCTTTATGAAATTTTTGATCACAACACTTCTTTTCCTTTATCAAGTTCATAAGTGCTCACAGTCATCCCTTTATTAAGTTTTCCATGCCAGAAACCGCCTTCTTCTTTTTGTAACTTTCAAATTTATCGCACAATTTTTTTCTTTTTCGTTTCTTTTATTTTTCTCTTTTCTCTTTTTTATATGGAGGGGTTCAATTTTTCTTAACAGAATTGATAGACAGGATCCATTTCGCACTTTCTTCACTTGCTTTTCTTTTCACCACACCCCCAACTTATGATTTTGGCCCATGTTGTTTATTCTATAAAGCATAAAGCAAGAGGATTAAGGGTAAATGGTTAAGAGAGGTTATGTTTTTTTTTAATTTTTCTTCCAAAGAAATATAAAGAACAAGGGGTGTTCAAGAGAGGTTCACACACTCGCAGGGTAAGTCACAAAAGAGGTATATGTCAAATTAACTCATACATTATAAAGTCGACTAAGATCATATAAAATTCTAGGTGTTGTCATGTATGGTTCAAGGTATAGTTATCACACAAGGAATTTCACGGTGATGTCCAACAAGGATCCATGCCTATGCTAGTGTGCAATGATCATTACAAGAAATCGATTCAACAATTGGCTAATCAAAACGTGACACAAAGAGTTCTCATATTGTCAATGAAACTTCATTTTTCCTCTTTCTAGTTATGCATTCATGTTCGTTTGATTGTGGGTACTATTTAACTCATCGGTATTGATCGAAACCAAGACTTAAATTTGTCTAAAACTACCACATTTTAAAGTACATAAAAGACGTGACAGAAATTTATGAAACTCTTTTTTAAAAATTCAGAAGGCTCAAAATCATTTTTCAATTATAACCAAAAAGAAGCCTCAAGATCAAACGTCCAAAAAAACAGATAAAACACAATGTAAAGTAGACAAGAAAAATATTATCACTAAACACAAATAATACTAGTCGTACACGAGGTGGGCCTCACCCCACCACAAATTAAAGAAAAAAAATTTGTCCTCAAATGCATATAAAGTATCCAAAAATAAATATAGAGTAAAACATAGAGGGAGGTAAAGAGAAGTATTGTCTATGAATTATCTCCATCTATCGAGGCTCTAGCGCTCAGTGCAATAGTCTGTACATGGGCATCGATGCTCGGAGTCTCCTCAAAGGGAGTAACAGTGCAAATCCACTAGGAGCTGTTATGGACATCTCTGCTGGTGATGTTTGTAGCACCTGATACATAATTGTCCCCATAAGATTTGGCATGCCTATACATATGAATTCCTCTTGGTTGTCCATCGTCTCCTCCTCATTAATTCTTTCATCTCCTCATCATTCTCTGCCTACAGGTCTCATCTATTGTACCATTCCTCTGCACATCTCCGTTTTTAGACGAAGGAATCCTCGAGGTCTCTGGAGTATCCAAGCCATCTACCCCCCTATGAATACACTGAAGTCGATAGACTTAAGATAGTCTATGTCCTTCCTCAAGTCTTCTGCTTCGGCTTTCAAAGAATTCACCTACGAAGATCTGCCCTATCTTCTGTTTCAAGATATGACTCTTGCAGTCTACGCATCAATAAAAGTGTGAAGAGGGGTGAATGTAGTAAGTATGACACTCTGGATCATCCTTGGAATGAATCTCTCGAGTTGGGATGCTTGAGTGTTAGCTGATTGGGCCAACCACCCCATTTTAAGGATCATTTCCTGAGTAATCCTGACAAACTAGGAGGATGATGGAAAAACTGGGGACTGAGAAGAAGAGGAAAAAGCATATGTACCTGAAGGCCCAGAGGCCGGAGTAGGCAAAGATGCCTCTCGTGGTAACGATTCAACATCAACTTCCGGAGAAATGTCTAGCAAATCTTCTCTCCTTCTATCCATCTCTTCTCGTGTGTACTCAGATAAATACGCCTGATGTCAGTAGAGGATGAAAAGGTGACCTCAATGTCCCTAAAAGTGTCTTGGGGTACTCCATCTTGACGAGACAACTACATGATCATTACATAATATGGTAGAAAATTGTACCTCTAATTTGCCCTCATAGTCATCTCCTATGACATTATTAGTACCATATCAATGCGTCTCCTCGACAGGATCAAGACAAGGTAATCCACTCTAGGATGGCACAATATCGATTCGTTATGGGATAGCATTATCATGTTGTTGATGAAGCCAAACCAGAACCTAGGGAAAATTGTTATCGATAGGACCCCGACATATATCCATCCCGGAGTAGTGTTAGAAAAAAAGGTCTAGCCACACTTTCAAGCCTTTTAGGGAATACGCAAAATATAATACCTTGTTAGGAAGTGCATAGTGCAGCGGTCTATCCTATACAGTGTTGAAGTACTGGATGTTGCACTCAACTTCCTTGCCTCTAAACATGATCGACTTTACCGGCCTAAAATCGTTGGCCTTCTTATTATTCTTTGTACCAACTCCCCATAGGATATGTTAAATTCCCAAACCTAAGAAGGAATGTAAGGGCCTCAAGTTCTTGTGAGCTTCTTAAAGGCATGGTAAGAGAGGGTATCAAGAACAATGGGATATTTTCACTCCAAGCCTCTACATATAGAAGCTTCTCTTCTAGAATTGTTCGAACACCATCACTTTTCAATCTGTTTAGCATTGTAGTTGAAGGAACCATATAGAGTGTGGGGGCATTAAAGTAACCTATGTTCGCACTAAATCTGATTAAGAAAGGGTGGTAGCTAAGGGAATTCTGGCACATATTGATTGGGGTCTATCCTATATCTCATTCTTTCAGTGTATGAGAAGCTGCCTATCTTTAGATTGAGAAAATTCTGCTTTAATAGCTATTTCATTCCTAGGTAAAATTTTTTTCTTTTTGCTTTTGTCTCCGGGTTGTAGTTGCTTCCCTCTTTTTTTTAGAGGTGTGATCCCCCTTCATTTATCTTTATGTCATGTGATTTTGTTTTAAGTGTCATGGTTATATTGGTATGAATTTACCTATGAAATATTTAGAAAATTTTGGAGAAAACCAAAAAAAATTGTAGAAATTCTATTGCAGATAGACTCACTAATCAAGTCAGCAAGTCAACGAACCATTTTTGCGAGCTAAGTTGGGTTCGCCAAAGGGATTGTCTTAAGTATTACAACAAGTATGTGATAGGAAAGTGTCTTAAGCAAATCGCCAACTTTGTTCGGTGAGCAAGAGTTTGCACGCCTAAAGTCACAGTGCACCAAAGTTTAAGCAGAGCACGCAAAGGGTGATCAAGTGTACTTTGGCAAGTCGCCGAGTGCTTTTAGTGACCTAAAAGATTTTCACCGAAAGTTATAGACTCTCACATCATATTTTACACAAAATTAAGGGCGTGATTTGGTTAACTGCCGAGCGTTCGGCGAGCTCTACCCAGCTCACTGAATCGACCAACGATTCAATTTTCAATCCATATTATCGAATCCGACCTTACAACTTTTGAGAAGAAAATCAAATCATGCACTAATGCTATTCAAACAAAACCCGTACTACCCATCACCCTAGGATACTCAAACATTTTCATGTTTTGCAAAATTTCGCTATTTGAAAATATTTACTCTTAAGACTGGAGTCACTCGCTCTATCATTGAGCCATTTTCGTCACTTTAGAATGAACATGGGTTACTCAGGATTCACTCAATAATCTAAACAATATGCGAGCACAACCCAAAACAATTCGAATCATTTAAAGACACCAAAATTACGGGTATTACACGATCAAAACATTAGGGACAAGATTAAAAAATTGCAATTAGGAATTTAAACATTCTAATTCAATCAAAGAAGCCCGACACATAACATTTGGATCCGATTGTTAAAAATGAGTATCAAAATTTTCAAAAATAAACTCCGGGTTTTGAAAAACTAACTGTTTGTGTTGACTAAATTGTGATTGAAAAGCTAGGCGGCAACGTAATATAACTCCAAGCATTAATTAACCAACCAAATTCTTGTAAAACGCAAAAATAATGAAACTACTACCTTGGTGTAAGTTTGTGAAGTTTGAAAATGAGGGAAAGTGAAGAAGTTCAAATTCCACAACTTTTAGCCATAATAAACCATCCAGTTCGCGGACATTTCGTGACATTAGTTGCGCTTTGCAGTCCACTAGGTGATTCCCTGAGTGGTCAATTGCATCGAAGAGTTTTACAAGACTTTCAATTAACACGAGGATCCAAGTGGCAGTCATAGTCAAATCCGTGGACAAGTCGTCTAATCACCGACGTACCATTTTAATCGCCAATATGTGATTTACAAATTCTTTCTACATTTAAACATGCAACACCAACACACCATTATTTATAAAAGTAAAATAAAGTAGTTAAAAACCTTGGGTTGCCTCCCAAGAAGCACCTTAGTTAACATCGTGGCATGACATGAGTCTTTGCTCACTCTCCACTATTGAGGTTGGCCCTAGTGTCACTAGGAAACTCCAATTGTTAATTTGGGTAGAGATGAGGCACTATATGACTCATGAACGTTGTGATTAGATGGATAGATCTGAAGTGAGAGCTGACCATCTGATGCAAGACCACAATATTCTCCACCATTTCTTCTAGCACTCTATCTTACTCAAATATGTTTTGGAGAATCATTTGCAGCGTATTTTCAATACATTTGTTCTCGGTGTCTCTAGACTTGTTCTGCTCATAAGGGATTACGTACCTCCCTTGACTCTTGCGCAGCTTTTTCACCTCTTTTATTTCGGATCCAAGTCGATCAGGTGAGTTTCCACTGCAGTAAACATGAAGTCACTTCGACTTCTTCATTTGCCTTAATAGACTTTCCACCACTCCCTTCAGCCATGCTGAGAGTTTCTGCATAAAAATTAAAAAGAAAAGCACAAATAATGATTAAATTAGCAAAACTAAAACCAAGAAAAACAAATTTTTTACTAAACTAAAAATTCTCAAAGAGACACCACATCCCACAGCAGAGCCATTTTGTTCGGTGACATCATCAAAGATACAATTTCCAATGCAAGTGTCAACAATCATATCATAGTATAGTAATCCAACCAAGGATTGGGGTCATTTTCACAGGGAGTGGTGGTGAGAATTAATAGAAAAGTAATATTAAGTTCTAACTAGTCGTAGCTGAAGACATTATCGTATAAAAACATATTAAATCCAAGGGGGTGATGCAAACATTAATTATTGATGGGGTTTTGTCACAAGTATTAAGTAAAAATAGAAACATTAATAAAGAGTTCTAAATCAAGGAGATGGGGATTCTTTGTATGTGATAGGAATATGGGATAAATGAGATTATTGGGTACATACTTTTGATAGGAAAGTCATAGAGTAATATAGAGTACGCTAGACTTTAAGGGGGATAAGCTCTCTCTCGATCAACATACCCCATTTCAAATGGGTTCCTCTCCGACATCCACTTGTCGCATGAAGCATAGCCTCCTCCTTAACCGACTCACTCTCTCGAGCTCAATTTCTGGTGTGAGATTAGGGTTCACTCTCTCGAGCTAAACCTCATGTCGACCCACTCCCACGGCAATCAATTTAGTAGTTTTATTTCCTCAACCTCTCTCTCAAGCAAGCCAAAAACACATATATGAGAATATATTTGCAACAACAACCTCATTAGGTTCATCTACAACTACTAAATGAAATTACAATCAGACGACGAATAAACTATCAGCAATCAAGATCCGACAACTAATTTAACCCATATTAATAAAATCAAACCCCAAGAAATGGTGTTTTAGCTAAACATGAACAAGAGATAAAAATTTATACCAAATTGATCTTGCATACAAATTAGTATGAAGATTTAAGTCTGGTTACAGGACAAGAATTAAGAATCCAGGAGACCCAAGTCAAAGACATGGAGATGAAACTCTTTGAGTCTTCAAGTTCTTCTCAAAAACCCTTTTAAACTTAGAGCTCAAAAATTTATAAAAATATGATAAAAACTAGGGCAAATAAAATAATGTTTGATAATAGTCTAATAATAATCTCCCTTAAGCTAAAGCACTCAACAATTATTTATAGTTTTCAAAGATTAGTGCTGCACCGGATAACTCGGCGTAGATAGTCTGAATTGTCAATCAAATCGGTGATGCCCTTTGGTAACTTCATCATCATCTTGCTCTTAGTCCAAGAATCTTCGTGTTTTGGATCTCTGGGAGATAAGGTACTACTTGGCAGAATTTCGTGGCGATGCGCCCACTGCTCTTTTTCACCGCTGGCTTGATCCTTTCCTTCATGGTTTAGTAAACTTGAACAAAAGGTGATCTTCAGACCTATTGGCGATTCACACAGTGGACTCGGCGATCCTCATACCTTCATTTCTTTCTTATTTTCATCATTTTTGCCAAGTAGCGTCTATGCTTTTACTCAAACTCAAAATGCCTGAAACTCAATTTATTCATTAGTTATTGAGATAAAACAAGCATTAAGGACACAATTTCTATATTTAAAAAATATAGCCCCAATGAGTCTAATCTATGGCCTAATCAAATACCAAATATGAAAAATCGAGGTTTTTTTTATCTTTTTGACTCATTGATTTTATATGATAAAAATATATGATTATACCATTTTGAAAGGCTTTTACTGGTATATAAAGAGAAGTATAAATGGCACCTTGATGGATCCTGTAGCTAACGATAGATTCATTTGACCAAGTCTACCTTGTATGAAATAATCACTAATATAACTCATGTAATATGGGAGATAGAAACATACATACCGTAATTGATACCCCTTGAGTAGGGATCTACTGATATGAATATTTTATTCCACGCATGTTTTCTGACCTGTCCCTCATTAAAAGGGTTGTAGTTAAGTGTTATTACTCACTTAGTTAGCATCTCACTCCTCCCTAAATGTTTTTAGAGAGAACTCAGGTGATATTGATGAGAATTTCATAAATTAGAACGTGTTAATTAGCAACATCTAGTAAGACCCACATAACTGTGTAGCAAGAGATTTATAGAATTGATATGATTTTTTTATTTCAAAACTCTTAGAATCACTCTATTTGTCCTTTTCTTTATTCGAGTGAAGATTATTAGTTCATTTTTTTGGCATGGGATTTTTTGGAACAATTTATTATTGGATATGAATTTCTATTTTGTCGTGACTATCAAATTATTGATGGATATTATGTTTGGTTCTAGAGTTATTATTAGTTGTGTTGTTTATTTTTTAAATAAGAAAAAGTAGGATAAGCCTAAAAATTGCTCTCGAATTTTCTCCCTTAGGTCCACTCATCGTCCTAAATTGGGTCATGACAAAAAAAGAATGTGAGATATTTTAAATCTCACACAATGATATAAAGCTAAAAGTAAAACAATTTCTTGAATTTATAGATATCTACCGTTGAGATTGTTCTTTATTTCTTATAGAAAAATGTCTTTTTTTGTAATTGGTTTCTATGGATGGTTTTAGTATAAGTAGTTCTTCGGCCGTTGTACGTGTATGCCTAGTAAATTAATATATATTGTATAGAATAATGTTAGTAAAAATATCTAACAAAAAATCATAGTAAAATATAGATGATCGTAAATTTGAAAGAGGTTAAAATATGTCAACTTAAAATATCGTCCTTCAATCCATATATTTAAAAACCAACTATTTTTTCCGCCCTATTATCTTTAAGTAGGATTGTTGTTCTAAAGAACTTATGTCTCATGAGGCATAAAATTTATTTTAAAGGATAAAAAATTCAATAACAGCTTATTCAAATGGAAAAACGTGCAACTTCATGTAATTCCCTCATTAGTATCCAAAAGAAGATAAATAGTTTCAATATTCAAATATTATTTATAGGCATTTGATGCCATTGAATTTCTGAGAAACTTTGCATCATCAACAAAAGTGATAACACCTCATTTGTGTTCATCATAATTAAAAGACTATGGACTGTCACAAATTCATTGTTGTCACCAACTTATTCATGAACTTCCTTGTTATTTCAAAGAAAATTTTCAGTATGGCTGCACAAAACGCTACTGCTTTAACTTTGGTGACTAAAATCAGAAAAATCTTATGGATTTGTCAAGATCATTTAAATCATTGTTGCTTATTCCATTTAATTAATCATTTCATGTGTTATTGTACCTTAGTTGAGTAAGAATTTTTAATTGTCGAACTTGAAAAAGCATATTTACCAATATTAGAAAAGTAAGTTGTGATTGGCCAAGATTCCAAAAGTATTACGTGTGACACACTGACGTTTTTGTTAGGATATACTATTAACCATGCGTTTTGATATAGTATTAATATTGAACAATTATTTATTCATTTATTCAATTCAATAAAGTGTTATTAAATAGATCAATTGTTATATATGTGTCCTTAACTTATACAGTAGATGATTTGGTGTATAGAGTTTAAGCTTATAAATTGAAGACTAAAATATCGGTTCTTATATGTTAAAAGTGGTAATTCACAATCATAGATGGAAATCTGGACAAAACCATTAGAAAGATTGTAGCATCAGATTAAATGTAATTTATCTTGATTAAGAGAATGGTATATTTCTAACTTCTCGTGCTAGTACATTTGATATGTATTGAACGAGACCAAGCAGAGATAGATGTTTTAGACTGACTGATAAAAACATATTCTCTTAACTGTTAAATATGCTTATATTCTTAATCTTGATATAACGATTATGATCTGTATAAATTAATTATCCTTTTGATTTATTCAAATGTGAGATTCTGAGATGGATCAATGTGCCTGGTAGATTGGATGATAATAATGTATATTGGTAAAATAATTAGTTAGTTGATGGAATCCATGTCTTAGTATAGATATTGATGATACACCTTTTATGAGAAGCTTATAAGTTTTCATATGTTAACCCGGCCGTTAGATTTATGAATCTGACATATGAAATAAGTTAAATATCACTCTGCAAAAAATTAATCATTTGATTAAATTTTCCAATAATTTAATTTATTGATTAGTATCGGTAATTTTAACATAGGGAATACATAAGTGTTTAATGGTGAATTTTGAAATAAATAGAGGAGTGCAATTACAAATTTTTAGTATAATGATTTGTAATTTATTATGATAAGAATAATTCAAATTAATTATTTAGAATTATTTCCATAATAGGAAGCCTCGGTAATAAATTTTGTGGTCCCTCTAGTGCCCAATTTAACTAGAACTCAGAATCTTATTTTCTAGTAGAAGATGGAAAAGTAGCGTGTATTTTTTCTTTCAAGAAGAAACGTGTGTTTTAGGTTTTCTTGAGGAAAAAGAATTTGTGTTCTCTTCTCCTCTTTGGATTAGGAAGACATCTCTAAAAGTAGGGATTATTTTAACCTAGAGAAAAAGAATTCATTTATTCTATACAATACTTGCCCACCCAAGTCTATAGAGAGTTCAATTGTTAATTGGGATCACTGGAAAAGATTGTAAAATTAGAGTTGGATTTACCAGTTAATTTTCAGCATAGTTTGTATGTGATGCGTATTTGGGATTGTTGTTTATATTTATGCAAGTTGTATGATTTTGGAATATTTGAATTGTGTATGCTATATTCTTACCATTGGTATCAAGACTTATACTTGCATCTTTATAGATAACTTAAAATATGTGTGTGAAATTGTATGCATGAATGGTGGTTAATGAATTTTATTTTTTCACTAAAATGAAAGACAAAATTGATGAGACTAGACTTATTTGTTTTGTTGAATGCATACGATATTTTGACTGGTAAATTCGTTGGTAAAGTTGTGATAACACAAGAGTTCTGACGATGGCGGCAATATAATGTGCAGAAGTGCGAGTTCTGTTAAAAGATTTCTCTTGGCAAGGACTTTGTTCTTAGTTGTTAATATTTTTTATGGAGAAGTTATTATCTTATATTAATAAAAAAATCTTGAGAACTTCTTTAATGAAAAGAAATTAAAGTCGAGTGGATTTTTTTTAAAAAAAAATTGGCACTAACCACTTGTGGTTATACATTTTCTTGTATTAATAGAAACAAAAAAAATTTTGAAAGCTTAATTAATGAGTTCAAGTAAATGCTAAATTAATTATATATCAATAAAATAAAATAGTATGGCTGTAATTTTCTTGAAAAATAATAGTGTGACTGTAATTTTCTTGTTCAAGAGGTTATTGGCAGTTGTAGTTCTTGTTTGTTTTTTCACAATTTTACATTAATATATGTTATCTTCTCAAAAGCTGTAATGTTGAATATGTATGAGATGATATATGGAATGTATTAGGGATTTTGGTGTGCGCATACTTTTTTTTTTTTGGAAATTTATAAGCATAAATTTGAAAAAAAAATAACAAGTTGGTCATTAGAGTTCTTCCCTTTAATTACCAAGATTAAATAGTAATGAAGTATTTAATTTATGTGTTGGTTTAGACCTTCCTCCCCATCGGCTGAATTTAATACAAGACATTACGTATTTAATTGCTTGTTTGATAATCTCTATTAACTCTCCTAAACTGAGTAATATATGATTGGATCAATGTAACTAGAAGATTTTCACTTGACTTAAACTAATAGTAAACTCTCCATCTGAGTTAGGTCTTTATAAGCTTATGGAGTGAATAATCGGTCATTGTATATGTATATTATAAGAGTAATCCTCGAATCCCATCGATTGGCTATTCAAGATGCATGAAGGTATATTATGATGAGTTTGAATGTAAATATTCAATGTTATAGATTGTGTTATTGATCTGTTGTAACTATTTCTTCAATCTCAGATTCAATGTCACCTTTTAGTCCCACTATTTTGGGTCAAAACAAACTAGAGGTTTGTAACTATGTTGACTGGAGGAGAAATCTTGACGTCGTGTTAACTGCTGAAGAATATAAGTTTGTGCTTCATGGGGAATGTCCATTGAAGCCAAATGAACAATCTAGTGATTAGGATAAGTTAGCTTATCAGAAATGGTGCAAAGTTGATGAGATGGTGCGATGTTACATTATGGCTTTAATGTCAAATGTTTTGCAACATCAACATCAAGCTATATTGTCTGCTTTTAAATTTCTGGAGAATCTCAAACAAATGTTTGGAGACCAGGGTGGATCAACTAAGCAGGCTGCCATGAGAACTCTCATGAACACTAAGATGGTTGAAGGCACTCCTGTAAGAGACCATGTTATGAAGATGATAGGTCTTTTGAATGAACTAGAGGTCTTGGGGCAGAAATTGACAGTGACTACAAAGTTGAGATGATATTGCAGTTTCTGCCTGACAATTTTCAACAATTTTGCCTAAATTATAATAAGAATAAGATGAGTCTATATTTGGCACAATTGATGACTGAGCTGCAGGCCGAAGAGACACTTGTCAAAAAACATGCACCAACAATGACACTTAATGTTGAGTAAGGTTCTACTTCTAAAGCGCAAGGTGGACAGAAGAAGCAAAAGAATCAAAAAGCTAAGGCAATTGCACCTGCAACTGGGGGCATGAAAAAGTCTAAGGGCAAGTGTTTTCGTTGCAACATGTCAGGCCATTGGAAGGCAAATTGTCAAGATTTTTTAGCCAAGAAGAAAAACAAACCAGGTAAATCACTTTCAATTGTATAACAAATCATTCGTTTTGATATAATATTATTATTAAACAATTGTTTATTCATTTATTCAATTCAATAAAGTGTTATATTAAATATATCAATTGTCATATATGTGCCGTTAACTTAAACAATAGATGATTTGGTGTATAGTGTTTCAGCTTATACACCAGAAGATTAAATCATCGGTTCTTATAAGTTAAAAAGTTACAGTTCACCAAATCATAGATGCAAATCTGGACAAAACCATCAGAAAGATTGTTGCATCAGATTAAATGTAATTTATCTTGATAATAAGAATGATATAGTTCTAAGTTCTCGTGCTAGTGCATTTGGTATGTATAGTTGAGATAAATGTTTTAGACTGACTGATAAAAACATATTCTCTAAACTGTTAAATATACTCTTATTCTTAATATTGATATAACTATTATAATATGTATATATTAATTATCATTTTTATTTACTAAAAGGTGAGATCTGAGACGGGTCAATATGTCTGGTAGATTGGATGATAAAAATATATATTGATGAAATAATTAGTTAGTTGATGGAATTTATGTCTCTGTATAGGTATTGATGATAGACCTTTTATGAGAAGTTTTTATGTTTTCATGTGTAAATCGGGCCGGTAGATTTATAAATCTGGCACATGAAATAAGTTAAGTATCTCTCTAAAGGAAATTAATCATTGAATTAAATTCGTCAGTAATTTAATCTATTGATTAGCATCTCTAATCTTAGCATGGGAAATTACATAAGTGTTTTATGATGAATTTCGAAATAAATAGAGGGGTGCAATTACGAATTTTTAGTGGAATGATTTATAATTTATTATGGTAAGAATAATTTCAATAATAGGAAGCCTCAATAATAAATTTTGTGATCCCTCCGTTGCGCAATTTAACTAGAACTTAGAATCCTATTTTCTAGTAGAAGATGGAAAAGTAGCATGTATTTTTTCATCCAAGAAGAAACATGTGTTTCAGGTTTACTTGAAGAAAAAGGATTTGTGTTCTCTTCTCCTCTTTGGACTAGAAAGACATCTCTCTATGTAGGGATTCTTCTAACCTAGAAAAAATGAATTTGATATTCTATACAATACTTGCCCACCCAAGTATTGAAAGAGTTCAATTGTTAATTGGGATCACTGTAGAATACTGTAGAGCTGGAGTTTGATTTACTTCAAGTTATTTGCACACACTTCAAAAGGTAATCCTGAGTTAATTTTCAGCATACTTTGTATGTGATGCATATTTGGAATTGTTAATTATATTCATGCAAGATTATGGAATGTTTTCGTTGTGTATGTTATTTTCTAATAGTTTCAACTTTTGAAAAGCAAAACAGTCAACACACTCGAGAGAATATATCCAGTAATTATAGTTTATTTTACAATTTTTTATCTCATTGTTTGAGATTTTAAAACTATCAACCACTTCTTTGACCATATTTTCCCTCATTTCATGCTTATTTTGATGTAAAACGGTGGGATTGTATCACGTTACCCTGACTCATCATGGAGGTGCTCAAAAAGGTTTTTTTGGTCCTCCGAGAACCCAAATCATTACGCTAATACACATGAAAAACCAAGAAAATCGCGTAATTCCTACCCAACTCAAAAAAAATTGTAGGTTTTGTGGTGTCAGATTCATGAGCTAATCCACACGAAAAATGAAGAGAGTCCCATAATTCCTAATTGGTGGCTTGTAAATGCGAAAATGTGCCAAAAAATTCTGAGAGTGTATGTAATATTTTCCAAACTTATTACGGAGCTCCTCATAAAAAAATTAGAAAGAAAAATTAGAGTGCTCTGTGGCACCAAATTGATGAGTCCACGATTTGGACTCATTTAGGGTTATATTTTGATAGATTTCGCATCCTCAAATGCATATTTTCACTCAATAACTGATGAAAAACCTTGAGTGTCAGGTATTTAGACTTGGAGACAAAGCATGTAAACAACTAAGCAAAAAGAAACAAGGGAACTGAAAAAAGGAAGAAATGAAGGCCTGAGATCGCCTTATCCATTAGGCAAGTTTCCAACGACCATAATCTCGCCTAATGTTCTAGAGTGCTGAGACTTGATGAAGTGGATCAAATAACCAGTGAAAAGAAGAAGTTGCGTGTCATCCGACATTCTCGCTAAGCACTAATATATCCCCCAAATGGCGGATAACCCTTCTAACTGCGTCGAGTGATGAAATATACCAAATGGCAGATAATCTCATTGACCGACGATCCATACTAACTGTGCCGAGTGATCCTTCATAGCATAAAAATTTTGAAAACTATAGATACTCATTGAGAGTTGTATCTTAGTATCAAATTTTTAGTGACCATCATTTTTCACCTTTTAAACTTTGTTTTCTAATTTTACTACAGTTTTAGGGAGACATTGTTCTTGACACTTGAAGTTTTGAAGGTTCCCAACTTCATGAAATAGTAAGTGTGCCTTGAATAATCTTCAGCCTTGGTGTGTGTACAGACATTTTCTTTCGTACCCAATGATGGAAACACTTTTCAGTATCGATTTCTGTCTCTTTACTGTGCCTAGCTAAAATCCAAATTCTTGGGGTGTGAATATGTGAACATGAGTTGAATTTATTGTTGGTTCTTGCTAATTAGTAGTTAATTTGCTATTTAAAAGTAATTTTATTTAGTAGTTGTGTATGAACTTAATGGAATTGTACTTCCAAATATGATTTCATATTCGTGTCTTGGGCTTTCGAGATAGAGAGAGTTCTTAGACCAAAACTACTGAATCCATAGCCGGTGGTTATTGGATTGTTGTGGGTTCAGCTTGAAAAAGTGAATCCTAAACCCTCTCTAACACTTTTAGCTTGATAGAGTGAATGGGCTAAGGCGAATACTGCGCATAATTGGGGCTTTTTGGTGTTCGAGCGAACCAGATTTTATTTGGGGTAAGTTTCTCGAGAGAGAATTTACCCAACTAAAGACTAGCTTAGTTACAAATTTACAGCGATTTTCTATCAATAGCTTATATTCGGCAGTTTATTTATGCGCATATTCCTATCACATCCCAAGAATCTCGTCTCCTGATTCATTACTCTATTATTTTTCAATTTTTAGTTGTTAATTTTACTACAAACCCCCATTGTTAATTAACACTTGTGTCACTCCTATGATTTATGATGTTTTAATGTTAATTTCTTTTAGTTTTGACAAGCTCAAAATAATATACACTTTGCTGATTAATTCTCTAAACAGCTCCCTTGGGACAAGACCCCAACCCTTAGTTTGATTATTATACTGACTAACGATCGTCGATACATAGAAGTAGATGAATTCTCTTTAATGATGTTGAAAAAAATGGCTCCGCTGCGGGAGCGTTGTTATATGAGAATTTTCAACTAGGTAGACTTATGTTCTTGATTAGTTGTATTTCTACTTACTTAATTTTCATTTTGTTTTGCTTGATTGTGTTGAAAACAGGAAGTATCAGAATTAGTGGCAGTAGTGGCAGCAAAATAGGCCAACATGACATCAGAAATATCAATGACGTCAACAAGCCTCATGCTAACGATTCCCATCTCATGGGAGGTATTGGTGTCATTCGCTTACCAGCAGCCGAAGCGAATGTAGTGTTCCACATAACGAGCACCATGTTACAACTGTTGAAGCTAAAGGGGCTTTTCAGTGGGTTCGCACATGAGGATCCTCATGAACAACGTTGAAACTTCATGGGATGTATATGGACGATTCTCATTCAAGAACATCTATCAGAAGTTAGTCCGACTAAGGTTATTCCCGTTCTCTCTAACAGGGGGGCATGCAAGGGTCTGACTGAATTGTCATGTGACTCAATCACTTCATGGGAGGAGTTGGTTACCACATTTAACGTGTGATTTTCCCCTCCTTCGAAGATGATGACTCAGTGCCACAACATACAAGGTTTATACGCTTGGAGGGCGACCAAATTCATAAGACTTGGATAAGGTTCAAGAAGTTGGTGCTACAATGAGTAACCCATGGCTTGTCTGACAGCGTGTTGCTACAGTCAGTGGCGTACACATGAATTTGTATAAACGGTGTCACATTTTAATCTTTTTAAAAAATTATTCTGTCATATTAAATATAGAATACAATATAATTAAATTACAACTCATGTAGATATCATTAGCTAGATGTGTTTTCAAACTTAAAATTGATTCAATCAGCCTCTGCAAATGTAAAACTCCCTTCATTTATTCTTGCTTGTCCATGTTTTACTTGACATATACCTTAAGAAATAAGAAAGAGAGGGGTGTTTCCCTATAGCATCCTATTTAATATTAAACCATCGATCAAAATATTGAAAAATGAACAGTGTTGAATTGCAAAGAAAAATAGAGACAAATGGTCGATTATCTCATAATTATGCAAATTGGAGAAGTAAAGTTGGACAACTTATCAGGTAATAAAGATGAGTTGGACTATTAAATATTTTTTTCATTAACTGAAGGGAGTTCATACATAAAAGCAACAAAACAATTACAATAAAACATCATTTATCTAATTCAATAAATGTATTGTTGGTTCAAAATCTTGTGAATTCATAAGAGTGGAAAAAATAAAAATAAATAGATGAAGTTGTAGAGTACTGAACTTGGGACCTGATAGAATCGATAATTCTACTACAAGAATATAAAAATAGATATTTTGATGAAAGACAAGAAGTGCAAATAATCAGTAGCTAATTGACGCAGCAAAGCAGCCAAAAGCGAGTAAAATGGGTCATCCACGTAGTCAAGAAATAGAGTTATTTGTCAAAGCCTTAAATAATATACTAAAGGTATAAGTTGATACAAATAAGAAAACCTTAATTTATATCATTAAGGAAGGAAGTGGTATATAATAAGGATTGTACTATAAAAGGTAATCCTTGTTTAACTATAGTTTCCTTACCTTATCTGATAAGGATTCAACGCAAAAGAAAACTCTATAAGAAGAGGACAGTGTCAGATGAAGAAGATGACGACTTCACATAGAGAGAAAAGTGAGATTTATTCATCGAGCAGAAGTCTTCAAGATCGATAGGTTTGCTAAGTTTAAAAAGTTCTTGAGTGAGAAAGTTTTAAACGTGTAAGACTATCTTCTTGTTTAGTTCTTGATTGTAAGTTACAAGTTATTGTACAAGGAGTGGGTTTGGCTTCTTGTAGGGTTGAGTTTCTGTGAGGGTTGTAATAAAAGGTAGGTTTGACCTTTTGAGAGTAGAAGTCGATTGTAGTCAATCGAGAGAGGTAATAGTTGTAAGGATTTTTGATTATAGAGTTGTAATCACAAAATCTTATAGTTGAATTAATAAAACGAAGTTTTTCCTCCCTTGAGTGAGGAAGGTTTTTAATTTAATAAGTGTTTGTGTCTTTACTTAAAAGCAACTTATAAGAACGTGGTTCTTCTTCTAGGGGATAAGTTTTTTCAATTTTTATCAGAGCAGGTCTTTTCGATAAAATATTCACACCTTGAAAAGACTTAATGGCAGCACCACCTACCCCACAAGAAGGATCTTCACAAATACGACCACAACTGTTCAATGACAAATACTATGGATGGTGGAAAAATCGTATGATGGACCATCTTATTGGCGAAAACACTGATCTATGGGGAGTAATTCTAGATGGACCAACTATACCTATGAAAACTTCAACTGATGGAATCACCAAAAGCCCAAAGGAAAGAAAAGAATGGAATGCTGAAGACAAGCATGCAATCCAAAACAATGCCAAAGACAAGAAAATTTTGATCTGTGGCATAGGAACAGACGAATACAATCGAATCTCATCTTGTCAAGATGCCAAAGCCATATGGGAAACACTACAAACCGCTCATGAAGGAACAACGGAAGTCAAGAAGTCCAAAATTGATAACTTGAACAGGCAATATGAGCTGTTCAGGATGGCAGAAGGGGAGACTATTCAAGATATGCACACCAGGTTCACTTCCATCATCAATGAGATGTACTCCTTGGGAGAGATAGTTCCTAATGGAAAGGCAGTAAGGAAACTGTTGAGTGTCCTTCCTGAAACTTGGGAAAGCAAAGTCGAGGCTATCACTGAAGCCCGCGACCTAGATTCACTGGCCATGGATGAGTTGATTAGTAATATCATCACTTACGAACTCAAGAAAAACCAAGAAAAGGAAATTGGATGAAAAAGGAAGGAAAGAAAACTAGTTCTAAAGGCTACTACATCAGATGATTTTGAAGATGAAAATATTGCCCTCATAACCAAAAGGTTCACCAGAATACTAAAGAGAGGGCAGGCTTTTCAAAAGAAAACTCCTCAAAAATCATCTGAAAACACTAAAGACCTGGTTTGTCATAAGTGTGGGAGCCCGGATCACTTCATCAAATTCTGTCCACTTTGGGCTTTAGAGCAGAAAAAGGCAAACTTTAAGAAGGTCAAAGACATCAAGAAAGATAAGTTTGTTTCCTCAAACAGAAGAATGACAACTCAAGAGGCAGATATCTCAATGAAAAAGGCCTTTGCAGCAATGGGGAATTCATCTGATGAAGAGTCTGAGGGTGATGAGACAGAAAACAAGTCCCTTCTTGCACTAGAACAAGAAGATGATTATGACTTTCTTGCTCTTGTAGCAGTGGAAACCAAGGAAGAAAAGGAAACCTGCAGATCATAAAAAACCATACTAGCACTCATAGCTGGATCAGATTCTGAAGAGGATAAAGAAGAAGAAGATTATGAATGAAAAGGTTAGTCTTCATCACATACAAGACAATCTAAACTCATACACAAAAAGGGAGCTAGAATCTTTACTCTACACTCTAATTGATGCATATAAAACCATAGACTTAAAAAGGGAATTGATAATAGAAGACTATGCATCACTAAGAGAAGAAACAAGAATCTTGAAAAACAAAATCTTCATCTTTTATCCAAAAATACTGACTAAGTAAAAACCTAGACTTGGTAACTAAAAGGAATGAAGCACTCTCCAAAGAGCTTCTTCTGACTAAAAGTGAAGCTGAAAATGGAATGAGATGGACCAGGTCCTCCATATTGCTTGACAACATTCACAAGAATCACACATCTCAGAGACATGGGATAGATTTTGATAGAACTAGCTCTCAAGTAAGAAATCCCAACATAGATTGTCTATGCATGCACTGTGGGCTGGTAGGGCATAAAATTCATGATTGTCAAAGAAAACAAACTGCTCATAACAAAAACTTGAAATTTTTGAGAAAACCTCATCATGAGAAAACCAATGAGCAAAAACAAATTCCTACAGTCAAATATCTTCCTAGATGGTCCAGAAGAAATCTTATCCATCCATTCTCTAAGCATAAATCAAAGTGGATTTGGGTTCCAAAATCGAATCCCCAAAATTAAACTGCAGGGATCAGTGAAGAGGAAGCAACAACAATGGTACTTGGATAGTGCATGTTCCAGACACATGACTGGAGATAAAAGCAACTTACTCTCACTTAAGAACATCAAAGGAGGAAACGTTGGACCAATGGATACTCAAGCAATTGAGAACGTATACTATGTGAATGTCCTACATTATAAACTATTGAGCGTATCTCAAATATGAGATAAAGGAAACAATGTTCTCTTTACAGAAAAGGAATGCAGAGTAACAAACTCAGTGACTGGGAACCTTGTTCTACTATGTAAGAGCCACAAGAATGTGTACAAAGCCAAGATTGTTGACTCCAAGAAAAATGCTCTTAAATGTCTAAGTGCATTCTCTGATTGCTCCATGCTATGACACAAAAGAATGGGACACATTAGCATGACAACTATAAATAAACTCATATCTAAAGACCTGGTTAGGGGACTGCCAACCAAAAGTTTTAGGGACAACCATGTATATGGAACCTGCATTCAAGGAAAACAGGTTAGATCATCCTTCGAACCAAAGTTGACAGTAAGTACTAACAAGACACTATAACTACTTCACATGGATTTGTGTGGACCAATGTGTGTACAAAGCAGGGGTGGAAAAAGATATGTGTTTGTAATAGTTAATGACTACTCAAGATTCACTTGGACATTGTTTCTTGCAACAAAGGATGAGACATTCACTATGTTTGAAATCTTTGCAAAGCTGGTTTAGAAAAAATTCAACAAAGAAATAATTAGCATCAGATCTGATCATGGACTGGAGTTTGAGAACTCACAATTCCTACAATTTTGTACTACAAATGGGATTGAGCATAACTTCTCAGCACCTAGAACACCACAACAAAATGGTGTAGTTGAGAGGAAAAATAGAACACTGGAAGATATTGCAAGAACAATGTTAATCTCAAGAAAACTTCCAAAATTCTGTTGGGCTGAAGCAGTGAACACAAGATGCTATCTAATAAACAGATGTATGATCAGATCAGTGTTAAACAAAAGACCATATGAGCTGCTAAAAGGAAGAAAACCAAATTTGGCATATCTTATGGCCTTTGGGTGTGTATTCTTTATACACAACAATGACAAGGACAATTTGGGAAAATTTGATGCCAAGAGTGATAAAGGAATTTTTCTGGGCTACTCGTCACAAAGCAAAGCCTACAAGGTACTGAATAAAAGAACAAATCTTGTAGAAGAATGTGTTCATGTTGTCTTTAATGAAAATAGTAGTGAAGTTGAAGGAAATTCAGAGGATGAACCGAATGAGGAAACCTGCTCCAAGCCATCATAACCAAAAATTTGGGGAGAAGAATCTACACCCACGCATAAAACAGCTGAAATAGGAGACAAGTCTACTAATGAAACTGGTTGTTCTGCACCTCAAGAGCCAGTAAACATTCCAACTCACAGTTGGAAACATCAAAGCTCTCACCCTTTGAAAAACATTCTTACTCCTCTTAACTCAGGCATCTCTAAAAGATCCAAATTACGGAGCATGTGTGCATTCTCTGCCTACGTGTCCCTAATTAAGCCAAAAAATATAAAGAAAGCACTACTAGACTCTGATTGGATTAGTGCCATGCAAGAGGAACTCAATCAGTTTGAAAGAAGCAAAGTATGGAACCTGGTTCCAAAACCTCAAAATAGGACTGTAATAGGAACAAGGTGGGTGTTTCGAAACAAGCTTGATGAACAAGGTCAAATAGTACGCAACAAATCTAGGCTAGTTGTACAAGGATACAACCAAGAAGAAGGTATAGACTACGATGAAACCTTTGCACCAGTAGCAAGAATTGAGGCAATCAGAATATTTGTTGCATATGCTGCCCACGTGGAGTTTAAACTCTACCAAATGGATGTCAAAAGTTCCTTCTTAAATGGTTATCTGCAAGAAGAGGTGTATGTGAAACAACCCCCAGGTTTTGAGAATACCATGTATCCTGATCATGTATATAAACTTGACAAAGCACTCTATGGGCTAAAACAAGCACCTAGAGCATGGTATGATCGATTGTCCACTTTCTTCTCACAGATGGATACACAAGAGGAAAATTGATAATACACTATTTCTTCTAAAACAAGGTGAAGATCTGTTCATAGTCCAAGTATATGTAGATGATATCATATTTGGAGGAACCAATGATTTACTGGGAGTAGAATTTGCTCAACTAATGAATAGTGAGTTTGAGATGAGTATGATGGGAGAGTTAAACTTCTTTTTGGGACTCCAAATTAAGCAAACTCCAGTTGGAACATCAATTCATCAACAAAAATACATCAAGGAATTACTGAACAAGTATGATATGAATGAAGCTAAGTCAAATGACACACCTATTGGGACAATAACAATGGTTGATAAAGATGAACCAGGTTCACTAGTAAATGACACTAAATATAGAGGTATGATTGGATCACTCCTATACCTTACTGCCAGTAGACCTGATATAGTGTTCAGTGTTGGTCTATTTGTACAGTTTCAGTCCTGTCCCAAGGAATCAGATCTAAAAGTTGTCAAAAGAATCCTAGGATATTTAAAAGGAACAATGAACCTGGTTCTCTTGTATCCAACTGGGGACTCCTTTGATTTAAAAGGATTTGTTGATGCTGATTATGCAGGACATATGGTTGATAGAAAAAGTACCTCTGGGATTGCACACTTTTTAGGACCATGTTTAATATCTTGGGAAACTAGAAAACAAAATTCAGTGGCTCTATCTACTGCGGAGGCTGAGTATGTTGCAGCTGCTTCATATTGTGCCCAACTTCTTTGGATAAAACAGCACCTTAAAGATTTTGGCATAGAAACAGGTTGTATTCCTATTCTATGTGATGATACAAGTGCTATGAACATGGCCTAAAACCCAGTTCAACACAAACGCCCCAAACACATAAATGTTAGACATCACTTTCTTCGTGATAATGTTGAAAAAGGAAACATAGTAATGAAGTTTTGCAAAACTTAGGATCAAGTTGTTGATATTTTCACCAAGGCACTAGGAAGAGAATCATTTCAGAAAAATAGACTTGAGTTAGGGCTCATCTTTCTAGATTGAATTCTGTCCATCCAAGTTCTAAGGAGATATGAACCAGGATCAGTAAAGTTGGTTGTACAACTGCTTTACACTTAGCTGTCAAAAATAAAAAAAATAAAAAAAAGGGGAAACAATTTCATCTTCTCTCTCCTATGTCACGTCTCTGAAAAGCAGGTGCAACCGTCAAAGCACACGTCTCCTCGATGTCAATCCCCTATAATTACTCAACCCCTCAAATACAACTTCAAAAACATTCCCAATAAAGCACTCTCTCTAAACAAGGAACCAACTCTTTCTCATCTTCATTCTCCAGAAGAAGAAAAAAAACAAAATCCTCTCCATCACCATGGTTAATCCACTCGTTGCTTACTCAGATGACGAAAATTCATATGACAGTACATCTTCTCAGGGGGAAGAGAACCCCGTCATTGATACTGTGTTTAATCAAGGGGAATAAAGCCAACTCCCAACCAAATTATCTATATCCTCACCCAAATCAGATCCGGCTACATCTCCACCACCAAAAGTTACATCTCCACCTCCAGTTGCAAAATCTCCACCACTACCCGTCACATAATCACCACCACCAGTAGCCCAAGAAATCCCATTACCACCGAACCCAGAAACTCCCACAACCACTGTCCCAAAAAATCCCTCTACTTCTCCATCTCACAAAACCACTCCTCAAGTTCCACCACTATCTCCACATTCTCCAATCAATGGTGATATTCTTCTGGGTACACTTCACCCTAAAAAACCAAGATGGCTAAGAAAGCACATTGCAGTTAAACAGGTTCGTCCACACAGGCCAGTGACTCGGAGTGCAAATGTTGTCAAACCAACTGATGGTGCAACATATAGTGTGAAACGTCATCGTCTGGGTAAGTCTCATGTTCACTCATCTGTTTCTCCAAGGAATCTTGATTCTGAAACTGATGATGTCTCTGAGGCTAAACATTCTGAAACTCCTCAATCAAAATCAAAATTTGCAAAAAGAAATGTAGATAACTTTCTCAAAGTGGTAAAAGAAAAAGTATTTTCAAACCAAGAGAGTGCTTAGGGGTAGAACCTTTCACCCTGATATACTATCAATGGATATAGTCAAGCAGGTTTATGAACTACTTAGGTTTCAGGGGTGGGAGGAGTTATTTCTTGAACCTAATTTGATCTATGAACAACAAGTGGTAAATTTCTATACAAATTTTGTAATCTTGGAAGAAGATGTGGTATCGTCTAATGTGAAGGGAGTTGACATTGTTTTTGATGCAACAAAACTTGGGGATATCTTGCATATACCATCTGTGGGGATTAATGAGTATGATTGGGGTTTTGATGAACATTCTAGCTTCCCAGCTAAGTTCTGTCAATGTAGAGTCAATTCTGGGGCACAAACTGTTTTAAAGGGGATTATGAGATCATTGCATAAGCTCCTCTTTGAGATAGTACATAAGGTGATACTGCCTAGAGGTCACCAACGTCACATTTCCTCCACAAGAGACATGGGACTTGAATGCTCTTAAGTGCAAAGAACGCATTGACTGGCCCACACTGATTATCAAATATCTTGCTAGAATTGTTGATCGTAAACTAGGTTCTCATCAATTAGCTTTTGGAAATCTATTAACTAGAGTGTTTGATGCATTTGAAGTACCATTGGGAGAAGGTAGAATTTTTACTCGTGTAGATATGTTCACTGAAACCATTCTTACTGAGTGTGGCAATCCCATGGAGTCGGAGCAGGTTGCAAATGCTTCTCGACGAACATCTGGTCATGTTGCTCAGTTACTCAGGGAATTCAAAGTAGCTGAAGAAAAATATGCCACTCTTGAGTTCGAAAACCAGAATCTACGTGCTGAACTTCATACTACAAACTCTGAAATTCATAGGTTGAAAGATCAGTTGGTGGAGCAGCAACTTCCTAACAATGCAAGGGTTCACAGAGTTATAAATATGCTTGCTTCTGCTTCAACCAAGCCTAGTCAAACTTCAACTTGAAAAAGCATCTTGTTTAAACCTGGTTTTCTTAGTTGTTAAACATTGTGTTGTTACTCTTCATTTGATTGCCAGAACATTTTATTATGCTCAACTAGCTGAGCTTCAATTGTTGCTATGGATGTTATTTGGCTTTGTTTAGCTGCTATTGGACTCTTTTTGATTTGTCAAAAGGGGGAAGAGTATTTGCATCACACTGATAGATTTGTCTTCATAAAAAAGGGGGAATATAATAGAATTGATAATTCTACTACAAGAATATAAAAATAGATGTTTTGATGATAGACAAGAAGTGCAAATAATCAGTAGCAAATTGACGCAGCAAAGCAGCCAAAAGGGAGTAAAATGGGTCATCCACGTAGTCAAAAAATAGAGTTATTTGTCAAAGCCTAAAATAATATATTAAAGGTATAAGTTGATACAAATAAGGAAACCTTAAATATGTTATTAAGGAAGGAAGTTGTATATAATAAGGATTGTACTATAAAAAGTAATCCTTGTTTAACTATAATTTCCTTACCTTATTTGATAAGGATTCAAGGCAAAATAAAACTCTATAAGAAGAGGACAATGTCAGATGAAGAAGATGACGACTTCACATAGAGACAAAAGTGAGATTTATTCATCGAGCAGAAGTCTTCAAGATCGATAGGTTTGCTAAGTTTAAAAAGTTCTTGAGTGAGAAAGTTTTAAACGTGTAAGACTATCTTCTTGTTTAGTTCTTGATTGTAAGTTACGAGTTATTGTACAAGGAGTGGGTTTGGCTTCTTGTAGGGTTAAATTTCTGTGAGGGTTGTAACAAAAGATGGGTTTGACCTTTTGAGAGTAGAAGTCGATTGTAGTCAATCGAGAGAGGTAGTAGTTGTAAGGCTTTTTGATTATTGAGTTGTAATCAAAAAATCTTATAGTTGAATTAATAAAATGAGGTTTTTCCTTCCTTGAGTGAGGAAGGTTTTTAATTTAATAAGTGTTTGTATCTTTACTTAAAAGCAACTTACAAGAACCAGGTTCTTGTTCTAGGGCATAGGTTTCTTCAGGACCTCTAGCTAAGAATTGACACTTCAGACAAAAGACTTCAGACAAACTGATCTTGAATATTAATTGTGATAAGTAGTGTCACATTGTTGTATTTGTCCCCTTATTTATTTTTTGCCTTTCAATTATTTATACGTATTTAACATTTTTTTCCAACGAAGTTGTGTCATGTGACACCCTTTACCACAACCAAAATCCGCCCCTGTCTACTATATTTTTATCGAAGCCTTGACTCGCTAAACAAGAGTGGTGCTCACAAACTTTCACCGAGAGGTTTAATACAGCAACCTTATGTGATAGTTGTTGCAACTATTGGATTGAATGGCCAAAATCTACCGGGCCTGGTATACTCGTGAAGATCACGTATCTCCCCTCTAATTCAAATTGACGAAGGAGCGGACGGAGAAAGATCATTAGATGGATTGGGACATGGCAGAGATCATGGAACAACTTGAAATTTTATCTAAAAATGTCATGGGAGCTGGTGCTAGTGTCAATGTTGTGGGTATCGGGTGTGCTAAACCAAATAAGTCCAAGTTTGAGGCCTTTTATAATGAAGATGTAAATTTCCTAGCCAAGGAAGACGTGGTTATCGTCAAAATACTCGAGGGAGAGTGGTAACCAAGGTTGAACTAGAGAAGAAGGTTGAAAAAATCGAGACTATGAGAGGAGGGAACAAAATCCCAACTAGAAAGACATGAAGAAGGATATGTATGGACCTCCCCATTAGTGACAAAATCCAAACGAGTTGGAAGGTGGCCATCCCGAGGATATGCTTACTTGTATCTTTAGAAAATTTGAGGGGTCTAAAAAGATTTTAAAGGAAACAAAAGAAGATATGTCAACTCTCATTTAGACAATTACCTCCCATTTCGTCTCGATCAAGTAATTGGAAAACCAGATGGGTCAGATTTTGTCGCATCAAAATTTGAAACAAGGGGGGTTGCCTAGTGGAATTATGGCAAACCCAAGAATGATATATGATGGTTGACTTGTGTTGTGCCTCGA
Organism: Solanum lycopersicum; assembly: GCF_036512215.1. NCBI lineage: Eukaryota > Viridiplantae > Streptophyta > Magnoliopsida > Solanales > Solanaceae > Solanum > Solanum lycopersicum. The sequence continues at coordinate 32,017,190 of NC_090807.1, read as the reverse complement.
CTTTATCTAAGATATTTTTAGGGAGTCAACCCAAAACACTTTTTATTGCTTGTTGTTTGTTTTAAAAATAATGGTGTATTGGTTGTGAAGGATGATGCATGGCAAGTGTTAGGAACGAAGGAGTTTTGCAAACAAAAAGGTTCAGTCGGCGTATCGTCGAAGACATCGGCAACCCTTGCCCGTGACGTTGGACTCAAGACAACTTTAAGGTGGAGTCTATAAAATTCGGTGATCCCAAGAAATTATTGGGAAGTCACAGACTTTGTCGGTGATCGCTATTCTTACCTTCGTTTGGACTCCTAAAATTGACTGGGGATCAGTAAAACTCAGTGAGATAGACGACTTTTTGGCGTGACGCGGAATTTTTTGGCCATCGAGACTAATGTCAATAAATGGGCGAGAATTGGACAATCTTTTAGGCCAAAGGTTTAAATTCTCCAAAGCTTTCACTCTTTTACACTCCCATTCTTCCTAACTCACACCCGTGCATTATTCTCTATATTTTTACACTTAATTTAGTCAGCATTAAAGGTTTGTTTCTAACCCAATTTCTTTTTATTGATTTGATACCCCAAGTGCCATGATGTTGTTTAGTTGAAGTGTGTTGGGCATATCATTTGGTGAAATCTCGTCTTTATACCTTAAATTTGATTAAATCTTTTGGGGTTGTGCTTGTAAAAGAAGATGGGAGTATCGGGTCTTGTTTGAATTTTACTAGTGCGTGGATCAATTTTGTTTTCGGGATTTGTGGGTTCAATTTGAGAAGCTGGGTTGAAAGTTAGTAAGTTGGATTATTTGGAGAGCTCGTCGAACCACTCGGTGGTTTGCCTAAGGTCACCATCTCACTTATAATTTAATTTTAAATGTGTTGTTGGATTATGAAACTTTTGGTAAGAAGCCTGAGGCCGCCGAATGCACTCGACAACTAGCCGAAAGAATTTTTGCTCACCTTTTGGCTGCACCCCTCTAGCATTGTTGCACAATAACTTCCATTGGACTTACCATTGCTCGCTGCCTATTGTCTGCGAATCGCCGAACAAGTTGTCAAGCCGAACTACAACATATTTTATGTGATTTTGTCAAATTTTTTTCTAAATGTGTCTAAAAAATTTACAGACACGACTAGACCTAAAGTTACTTGAAGAGTCATGCAACCCCGACATATAAAAGTGAATAATTTCAGGAGAAATGCAAGGGAAACAAAACCTTCGAAGACGGGAAGTAAGGGAACGAAGTCTAGTTCAAGTAAGAGGAGTATTCCTTGAGACCCCACTGTCCCTTCATATAACCGATGACTCTACACTGCTGTACATTCCTTTAGGTGGCTACAGACTTGGATAATCTTAGTGAGTTAGGTACTGATGTATCTTCTGAGGAGACACCGAACACTGATTTCTAAGACCGGAATGAAGCATCGGGCACTGATGTCCACCAAGATGGAGTCACTTCTAGAGAATATTTTTATTTACCTCCATCTCTGTCTTTCTTCGTTTTGACATTTGGATGATTGTTATTTTCATTTGAGGACAAATGATTTTTCAAGTTGTGGTGGATGAAGCCCGCCTTTTGTACGACTATTAACTTTTGATGTTTTGTTGATAGATGTTTGATCTTGTGGCTCCTTATGCTTTTAATTGTAAATGATTTGACCTATCTAAAAGAAATTCTACCACCTCTTGTATGTACATGAATGTGGTTGTTATTTAGCAAATTTGAGTCTCGGTCTTGATTAATACAGATGAATTGGATAGGGATCACAATCTAACGAACATGAATGTGTGGCTACGATGTGTCTAATTGAAGTTTCATAGACAATATGGAAACTTTTTGAACCTTGTTGTACTTAGAAAAGTATCAAATTGAGTTTCTTACCATGAACATTGCACACTAACAAAAGTGTGGAGTCTTGTTTGACTTTGATATCGATCCTTGTGTGATGAGCTTATAGTGAACTATGCATGATGACACCTAGAATTTTCCTTGTTGGTCCGGTTGACTAATTGATCTGATCTCATGATACGATTTTAGGCACCTTTTTAAGGGTGTAAAACAATTTGGCATATAACTCTTTTGTGACCTACCTTGTGAGCGTGCAAACCTCTTTTGAACACCCCTTGAGCCTTACCTTTCTTTGGAAGAAACATTTTGAAAACATGACCTTTCTTAATCCATTACCTATAATCATCTTGATTCATGGTTGATTGAATAGCCAACTTAGTCCAAAAGACTAAGTTAGGAGTGTGGTTGAAACAAAAGGCACGTCAAGAAGTACAAGAAAAATCTCCTTTAACCTATGGTGTGTAGAAAAATATATTGCTCCCTTAGGACTTGAACCCAACCCTTGGTTGGGTTATTATATTGAAAAACGATATTCGATGATTATTATTGAATTAAGTGTCTTTGATGATGTTAAAAAAATGGCACCCTGTCCGGCACTGGTGTTATTTTAGATTTTTTCAGAAGGTAGAATTATGTTCTTGATTAGTTGTAGTTCTATTTAATTTTTTTTATGTTTTGCTAGATTGTGTTGAAAACATGAAGTATGAGCGTAAAAGGAAGCAATGGCCGTGAAATTGTAACATTACACAATTTTAAATAGCTAGGAACAATCTACGAAATGGAATTTTTCATTTTAGGAAATAATTAAAAATCTTGAAATTTACTTAAGCCAGAAAAAGTGAGTTTTTTGTCAAGTTCGAAAGACAAAAACTTCTAGCTCAGGACGAGTTAAGATCATTTTAATTTATTATTGTAATGATCATTCCAACTCCCTCGAGTTTGCGCAAATCAGAGTTCGTATGAATGTTATGCATTTTAGAAGTTGAGTTGTTAGATTATAGAAATTCTAAATCCTGATTTTAGAGGGGTTATTTTGTCTTTTCATTACCTAATTATTCTAATTCATTCATACGAGTTGAATTTGTGTAAAGTAAGTTTTATAAAGGTGAATTTGCACTAGGACTTGGACAAAGGAGAAAAATGAAGGAAAGAGAACGTTAAAGAATTGTTCAAGATTCGTTGAGATTAACTTGAGGATTTAGTTTAGGGTGATCCCTACAAAGTTATGTGAGATCACATAGCGTTGGTTTAATTCGCTCACATGCCAATAATGATTTATTTTAGTGAATTTAACATCATGAAATATTAGAAATTGAGTTCTTGATGGGTTTGTTGAAGTTATGATAAATCCTTGATTCGTTGAAATTGATGAGGTGTTGTTTGATTCCAGTCCATGAATTTAATTTCATTTTTCATAGAAATTGAGTTCTTGATGGGTTTGTTGAAGTTATGTTAAATCCTTGATTCGTTGAAATTGATGAGGTGTTGTTTGATTCAAGTCCATGAATTTAGGTTCATTTTGGTTAGAAACTGATGTACTTTTAACATTTTATCAATTCTAATAGTTTGGAAAAAGAACCCATTGAGTTAAAAAGGTCTAGAGATAAAAAACGAAGAAGAAATTTCATCGGCCGAAATTTGACACTGCCTGCGTGTCTCTGAGCCATACCCCAGATTTGGGGAAATTCGTTTCATGTTACGAATCCATCAAAGGGTAATTTTCCTCAAAATTTATTTTCAAAATAAAAATTTTAAATGTTTATCTGCATCCCCTATCAACCCTCAAATATTAATTTTCGGTCATTTCACATGTTTAGCTATCTAAAATCATTCCTAAAAATCATAATATTGCTATCACAAATCACTGTCCTTCAATCCATAATTCAATTCAAGGAAAGTTATGAGTTAAGTCAAGAAGTCAAGAGTTAAGTCAAGATAAGTTCTTAAAGTTTTCAAAAGTTTTTGACAAACGTTTTAACTTTGTTTGAAGACTTATGTTTCAGAGTTAAGCAAAGAGTTCATATTTGAAGTTCATTTGTTCAAACAAGTATATGAGAACTATGTTTATTCAAGAGGTTTAAAATATTTTAACATTTAAATAAGAACGGAAACTGAGATTTCTAAAGAGCCAGTGAGCTAGTTTTTAGAAAAGAGCATATGCTTTCATAATAATGATAGAGGGGAAAACTTTGATTTCCAAGGTAGACTTTGAACAATTTTTTTGAGGACTAACCTCAAATAATAGAAGGAAGTATGATTTTAAAACATAAGAGCAAATATAAGATTATTTTGACAGTAGTATTGAGCGCTGATATGGGGCAAGTTTAGAGAACTCACAGTCCCTATCACCCCTGTAGCCACAATGGATAGAAAAGGGACATACTTTTTAGATGATTCATTTACTACTTTCTAGCATAGACTAGTGGATCAACTTAGTAGTTCAGATTCTATGATTATGGCATTGTATAGGAAATCTCTGGAAGCGTGAAGCAAAATGATGTATCTTCACAATAACTCTTACATGATGATTGTCGGTTAGAGAAACTACCACAAAAGTTAGTTATATTTTCTGTACACACTTTATTTATATTTATAGATATATATCATATTTATATTTTATGTTTTCATACATATAGAGTTTAAATCATGTTTTAAACAAATTTTCTTTATTTGCATTAGCTTTAAAATTGCTTTATACTGAAATTGGTTCCGTCATATTGAGTTTAGTTGAGCTAGGTAAGTTTTTAAAATCCTTTTCAAGCTATGTTGTATTTAGAATTCCGACTCGCATACTAATACATTCACTGTACTGATACCAGTTGGCCTACATCGTCTTATGATGCTGACACATGTAACTAGGATCAACATCCGGCGGATCGTTGATCCAATCAGAAGTTCAAAGTCTATTGGTGAGCCTCTTTGCATTCTCTACGCTTTCTTTTGATTTATTTTCAGTTCATTAAGATGTTGTACGGATTGTTCCAACATCCATCTCAGTTTTTTTTAGAGTCATAGATAGTTAGACAATTGGCTATGAGTCTTTTAGCTTTACATTTCATATGGTTTTCTATGACACTTGAGTAGTAACTTTGGCAACTTGAATGTTTCATTTAAAACATTCTCTGTTTATTTTTCAAGTTTGTTATTTTAATTATTCTTGTGATCCAAGTCTTTGTTGAGTAAGTACGCCAGACCAAGGGTTCGCTTGGGACAAATAATAGTCTCCGAGTTCCATTCCCAATAAGGGTGTAGGTTCGGGGTGTGACAAAGTTTATATCCGAGCATAGAGTTCATGATTTCTAGGAAATTTATGAAGCCGTGTCTCTAGAGTCTTAGTTATCAGTGTAAATCGCGCCACATCTATATTTATGAGGCTATAACAATTAGGAAATTTTGTCATTACTTTCACAGTGATGTTGTGTGTTCGGGTGTAATCTCTAACAAGTTTCTGTCTAATTTGTTCTTGTGCACTTTTCTTATAATTATTTCTCCATGAAGAGTAGTAAGAAGTCGTCCAACTAGGAGGAATTTTGAATTATAAGAACAAGGGGTACCCAATATTCCTGAAGTGCAAACCCAAGGAGAAATTACTAATGCTAAGTTCATACAGGGAATAAGTAATCTCAGTCAAGCTGTGACTAATCAGTTTTGGAAGAAGAGAGGATATAGGCAGGAAGTGGTTCATAGTTAGAAGATCCGATAGTTGTTAAGTATGAATCCTCCAAGTTTTACTGGTTCAATCACTAGTGAGGATCTAGAGAACTTCATTCAAGAGCTGAAAAAGGTACTATTTGATGCATGTTGTTGATACTAGAGAGTTGAGCAAGATTCATATCAAGTAAAGAGTGTTACTAGGACTTTTGGTTTGATTCGTAGAATCAGGGCAGAGATGAGGATGCACCACCAGCATTTCTTTCCCCAAGAGCTGAAGGAGGCTAAGGTATGAGAACTTCTTATCCTTAAGAAAGATTTGCTAAGTGTTCATGAATAGGGGCTGAAGTTGACCGAACTTTCTACATATGCTCCAGAGATTGTTATGGATATGAGGAGTAGAATGAGATGGTTTGTTGTTGAGTTGTCTCATATGTGAGTAAGGATGATTGGGTTGCGATGCTAATAGAAAACATGGATATTTTGTGGTTGATTGTTTATGTGCAGCAGGTTGAGGAAGATAAGATGATGTAAGAGAAAAGTTTAACAACAAGAGGGTCAAGACGAGCAATGACTCTAAGAAGCATAAGGGTAATGCCATCCGATAATCTTTCTAAAATAAAAAGGAAGGCACATGCACCATCATCATTGAGTGCACCTGAAACTAAAAACAAAATTGAGCTCAATAATTAGAACTCCATAGCTAAACCTACTTATTCTCAAGTAGCATGGCACGAGGGGGTAGTAAGCCTCCTGCATTCACCAAGTGTGGTAAGAACCATTGATTTACTTGTCGTGAGGGCTACACTGGTTGTTTCAAGTGTGGTCAAAATGTTCGTTTCATCAGAGAGTGTTTAAAGAAAAAGCATGGTAATGGTAATGGGGGCAATATATCACAATATTCTTCAGTTGCTCCACCAGATATATCTGCACCTAGAGAGACTACTTTTGGTATAGCGTAGGAACAAACCGTTTGTATGATATCAATAGTTGCTAAGAGAAAGAGGAGTTTCCATATATTGTCATATGTATCCTTCTAATCTTTGACTTTACCTTTTAGGGTTTGCTAGATTCAGGAGTGAGTTTAACTTTTGTAACTCCTTTTGCTGGATTTAGGAGTGAGTTTAACTTTTGTAACTCCTTTTGCTGCTATTAATTTTGATGTTATTCCTGAGCATCTTAGTGAACCATTCAATGTTTCTACTCTTGTTAGTGAGTCTATTGTAGCATACAAAGTCTATTATGACTGTCCAATTTTTGTCAATCACAAGAGTGCCATGGCTGATTTAATTGAGTTAGACATGGTAGACATCGATGTCATTCTTTCTATGGACTTGGTTCATGCTTGTTATGCCTCAGTTGATAGTAGGACTCAAATGGTCAAGTTTATGTTTCCAAATGAGCCAGTCTTTGAGTGGAAAAATAGTTCAATAGTGTCTAAGCTTCGTTTCATTTCATACCTTAGGGAAAGGAAGTTTGTTTATAAGAAGTGTGTGTCAAGCCTCGAGCTCCCCGAGACGCAGACACGGGACCTCAAACCACAATTGATCCCAAGCTAACCCTTCTTGCATGATCATAAACATACTTAAATAAACTGGTGCGGAAGCAAAATCATGATTAAAATGGAAAAGATGGGGAATATTCATATACTATAACAAAGATATATTAAAAAGTGATGAGTTCAATACAAAGAAGATATTAGCTCAATACTAAGCAGAAAGTAATTTTGTCTGAAAATAGCCTCTAACTAACTAGAATTGTTGGGAAAGGTCCCAGCTAAGCCTAGAAAAACTGAAACTAAAGGACTAAAAGTACTGAAATAAACTCATTACAATTGTCCTCGAAGAATGAGGGATCACTACTAATTATGATAAACTTGTGATCGGGAACCGATCTAAGCTTAATCTAGATACTAAGAACCTGAACCTACATCACAACAAGATGTAGAGCACGTATGCGTCAGTAATTGAAAGGTACTGAGCATGTATGATAGAGTAAAGCTAAAGTAATACATAACTGAACAAAGTAGTAAATCAATCGTATAATCTGAACATGGAATAGAATATGAATGCTGAGAAAACAAAATGCATTAACCAATTTATAACATGCTTAAAATGAATATTGGATATACTAATATCAAATTGAATCTTACCGAACTACTAATAACCGATAATAAAAACACATGAGCTAAATGTCTAGTCCGTTGTGTACTCCCCATTGAGAAGACCCAATATACCCTTCCAGAGGTATAAAGACATGATGGCAGGTTCATTAAATTGATGCCCACAGAGGGGACTTACAATCTACTTGGCTAGTAGTTATAGGGACTATTTGGGTACGGGGAACCCTAGTCGAACTTGGTATTACGACACGCCAAATGAATTATGTAGTTAACTGATTATACCGAGTTTCTTTAAATATTGGATAACTCAAACTGAACATGCAAATTGAGAATGTAAAAATTAATCTGGTAATGATGCATTAATAATTGAGGCATGTATAACATAATAATTGAAATATCTGACTTAACATGTGCAATTCAAGAATTAAAGAAGTACATAGCTAGGGTTTTTGGAATTAATGCAATAAACTGATTAATAACATGTTAATTTGATTTTTGGGACATGTTAATAACTAATCCGTGATGATATATTGTAATTCTAGAAACCTAGGTATATTCATAATAAGGGAATAAAGAAACTGACGGAATTCTAGGGACCCCATGGGCAAAATAAACTCACTAGTGAAATCCCACATACCTAGTGATGAATTTATAGAGAAATCTTTCGATTTCAAGGTGGAATTGATGGAAACTCTTTGTATTCTTGAACAAGGGTTCTTGACCTTTTTCTCCTCTTTTCTTCTAATTTTCAATGTTTTGATTAATTAAAATTTTGGGTAAGTTCTAGTTCTATTTCTAGGCTTAAAGTGACTAAAACCTCATGATTTAGAGTCTAAAAAATATAGCTTAGGGGACAAATGAATAAGGAAAAGAAGAAAAGACCCTTAACATAAAAGTTGTTGGAATCAATAATGGAATCGACTAACGGACCGTAAGTCGACTGATGGTCCGTAATGGTTGACCATCGTTTGTGACTAAGAGCTCCAATTTAGTTGGCGAATCGATGGAGTTGACTTAAGGACCATAAGTCGACTGATGGTCCATATTGGTCAATCATTATTCCTGACTCACAGCTGGAAGTTAGCTGGTTAATTGGCTGACTTATCGACCGTAAGTCGTCTAAAGGTACATACTGGTAAACCATCATTCATAACTAAGACCTGGAAATTTAATGGTCAATCAACAAAGTCAACTGGAGGATCGTAAGTTAACTAACGGTCCATATGGGTTGACCGTTGTTCGCGAAAGAGAACTGGGAGTTGACTAATCCATTGATTGAGTAGACTGACCGACCGTAAATGACTTACGGTCCGTAGTTTGCTCTGTCACTGGCACCTGCAACTTCTAAAAGTATGTATTGTTGGTATTTTTTTGATATGGGTTGGCACTTTATCTTCTGTTGGGACCATTCTTCCTCGAATGAAGACAAAACTATTTAAAAGGGAGGGAGAGGTCTGCAATTCCTACCACTACACTGAGAACTGAATTAATGACTTAACTGAGTTCCAAGATCACAGAAATACGCTGAAAATGCAGGTACAAACTAAAGGAAAAAAATTCTAAAAGTGAATTCACGCATCAATGACTGAAAAACTAAAGATTAACTATTACCTCAACCTTGAGTGGAATTAGAAAGAAAGAGGTGAGGATACTTGGATGTCATTGTTGCTTCTTCTTCCCAAGTAGCTCCCTCTACGGACTGAGTCCTTCTCAATACCTTTACTAAAGTTACTTCTTTGTTTCTGAACATTCTAAATTGACAGTAAAGGATCACAACTAGTACATTATCATAAGAAAGACTATCATACACAACCACACTCTCTACTGGAAACTTGGAGGCTGGATCACCCACACACTTCTTCAAAAGTCAGATATGTAAGACATGATGCATTGTTACTAGTTCTGCTTGCAACTTTAACTCATATGCCCCTTTGCAAACACTTTTAAAGATTTTTAAGGGCCTAAATATCTAGGACTGAGCTTCTATTTCTTAAAAATCTCATCACCCCCTTCATAGTTGACACATTAAGGAAACCCATTCATCAACTTGGAACTCTAGCTCCCTTCTCCTTACATCTGCATAAGATTTTTCATGAATCTGGGTTGTTTTAAGTTTATCTCTAATTTGTTGCACTTTCTCCATAACATAAAGGGGTGAATCTGTTCCTATCAAAGCTGCTTCACCTGCTTCAAACCAACCAACATGAGATTTAAATCTACGCCCATAAAGTGCCTCATAATGGGCCATCTAAATGCTTGAATGATAGCTATTGCTGTATGAAAACTCAATAAGAGGAACATGATCATGTTAAATATGCTTGAAATCGACAAAAAAAAACTCTCAACATATCCACTAAGATGTTAATGGTACGCTCTGTCTGTCCATCTGTCTCCGGATGAAATGTTCTGCTAAGGTTAACTTGAGCACCAATACCCTTCTAAGGACCTCTACAAGAGATGTTCTACTAAGGACCTCTACAAGAGATGATAGACAAAAGAACCCCATGGAACCTCAAAATTTTATTAATGTAAAGCTTGGCATATCCTTCGCCAAATCTGTAGGCTTGACCGGCAAAAAGCATGAAGACTTAGTCATCCTATTAACTATCAGCCAAATAGAGTCATGCTATCTGCGAGTACGGTGTAACCCTGTGACGAAATTAATATTGATCACTTCTTACTTCCAAGTAGGAATGTAAATATCATGATATATACCCCCAGTTTCCAATGTTCTACCTTGACCTGCTAGCAATTGAGCACTTACTCACAAAATATGCTATATCCCTCTTCGTGCTAGTCCACCAATAGACTTCTTGTAGATCGCGGTACATCAAAGTGGCACCTAGATGAATAGAATATCTGGAATTATGGGCTTCTTGAATAATATATTGTCTCAACTCTCCCACATCACGAACAACACAATCTACCCAGGTAGCAAAGTACACCATCTTCCTTTTTGGAGAAAACTTCCACTCTCTGATTATAGACTTCACTATTAAGTTCAATTAAAATTGGATCAATGTCTTGCTTTTCCTTAACCTCCACTGCCAAAGTATATTCTACCCCAGTATGAACTGTTCACACCATTTTTTTATATGGTCATATGGAGAACTCCCAAGCGAGCAAACCTATGAACATCCTTAACTAGTTCATTCCTTTCTTCCTCAACATGGGCTACACTTCCCCTAGATAATCTGTTAAGAGCATTATCTATTAGATTTGATTTATTAGGATGGTAATGCACACTCATATAATAATCCTTAAGGAATCCCTAGTATTAGAACTATGTCTATCAAACATAGGAACTAGCCTGTTGTTTCCACCTAAGAGATCTAGGTATGTTTCTATCTTACTTGGCCAGTGAGATAACCTCTTGTCGATGTCACGAAAACACCAGATTTCATGTTTAGCTTTCATGATCTATGACGGTTAATGCTAAAAAAATGTTTTTGGTTCAGTATAGCCGTGAGACACTCCTTTTTAGTGTGTAGTAAACATTTGATAGAGATTTTCTCTAGCAGGGAATCACCTTTTTTCTATGTGGGAAAGACAATGGATTTCATGAGTAACTCACATGATCTAGATTCATTTTAACCGGTGAATCACCTCTTTTCAATGTGAGGAAGAAACTGGATTCCATGTTAGCTCGCATGATCTTACTTCTAAGATTTCTCTAAGAAAGCAAATGGAACAAATGTCCAAAGTGAGATATAAAAGTAAGAACTTAAGAATGCCAATTGCCAATATCAATAACAATTAAGTTTCAGCATATAATGGGCAATGCCAAATAAGATTAGATTATAATGATTTCTTATATGATGCCAATAAAGGGAATTAGAAACATAATAGCAAATAAAAGATTCATAACTTCCCTAACATGAAAATGATCAAATAAGTCGCATAGTCAATAGAGACTGGCTTATGAAGTGTTAATGAATATATAATGTAATGAATGACTCATTGTAAGGATAGTGAAATCATTCCTTAGTCCTCGGATAACTTACTTGATTCATTGTGCGTATGGGACTACAATCAATCATTGCAGTTGTAAATAAAACATAGGACCAAAGGAATTATTGAACCATACACAAAGAAGAATGAAAACACTGAAAAATTTTCAAATTTTCACCCGAGTTGTTCTAAAATATTGTTGATGATTATAATGTATTGTAATAACATAGAAAATGAGTTGTGTGCTTTGAATTCATTAAAATACATCATACTCATACCACAATTCCCAACTAATGAATTAGGAAAGTCTAGTGACTGCACTTTCAAGAAATGGCATTTTTTTTGGAAGAGATTTCCTTGATCATGCATAGCCTTATTTGTATGTGTGCATTCACCCATACTTAGTACAAGTAGTGTATTAACCCTATACAATTTACTATTTTTATAGGTGTAGCTCAGAGAGTAGATTGAAGACTCATTGCAGCGGTTTGGACATCAGTGTCCTCTAGCCCATTTGGTAGGTACTCTTGATTTCAAGGATGCTACAGTTTTTACATAGACTAGTAGTAGACATAGCTAGTGGATGTTGTCCCTAGCGTTTCTTTCATACTTTCATTTTGAAGCTTTGTAATAAGGCTGTGTTTGGCAAAGTTTTATGATATATTAATCTTCTATTTCGAATTAATTCTTTATGATAGAAGGTTGTTTTTTACTTTCATATTAGTAATATGATGTAACTAGTTAAGATTTATATGAAGTCAATGTATACTTCATACATTTTTTTAGTTTTATGTATATTTAACTAGATGAGTGCAAGAAGAGGCTTGTCTACGACCTCAGAGAGGTCAATCATGCCAGTTGTGATTCTGATTCCAAAATTAGGGTCGTGACACAAAGAACATAAAAAAACCTTTAAATCTTATTTTGAATTCTAAGCATGGGTTCTTGCTTATATAGGTTTTAATTGATGTTTTATGAAGTAATTAATTTTAATTGTTGGTTTTTTGATCAAAATTCCATGAACCCATGTATTCCTTGAATTCCAAATTTTGGCCTTAAAAGTAGGTGTAATGATCATGGCTTAATTATATTGAATTCATGTGTAGCTTTTATGGGCTATCAAATTATATATTATTCATTGTTAGAATTGTTCATAGATTAATTTATATTGGTGATATTAATATTGAGGTATTGTTTGATCATTTATATGGATATATTATTTGTTTAGTATTGTTTATATTGTCATTGGTAAAAATATTTTGTTGTGTATATGGGTTGGAAAGGTTAAAGAATGGTGATGGTGCCTTTTGGAAGGTGGTGAGTTGAACTAATTCTCTTGTTTACAATATAATTGATATTGAATTTTTATTGATTGGTATGGTTCACTTATGGTGACAATGTTTAACTGTTATATATGTTATGAACATGACATTCTCGATATTATTATGTGAACTAATGTATCATCATATTATAGATTGTATTGATGTACAATGTTAAGGATGATATTGTGTATGTGCTTGTGTGAGATGAAATTATGATTCCTCAATATAATGGTATGTCAAGATTAAATATTATGAAGAGTCTCTAAAAGTTGATAGGGTATCTTGTTAGGTAGACTTAGTTGTCCCTGATTCATACTTGAATGGTATTGTTTGAATTTATGCATGTATGAATGAAGGTCTAGGATCGGTAGCTCCAAAGTGGTGTCCTTCTAGGAAATTCTTATTTGGAACCTTGAATATTAAAAGAAGTTTAATAAAGAAGCCTTGATGATTAGACCGTAATGGTGCCCTCATGAGTTGAATGATGGACTTTCAGGTCTGATGGCTGGAACAACATGAAACCTTTTCAAAGAAAGTTATAAGAGCTATCCTTATGGAATTTGATCAGTAGAATATTGTAGATCCCTTCTTGATAGTGGTATGATGAGTTGGTAGAACTAAGAAATTTTACCTTCTAAAATACCTTTATGTGAATGAAATTACTTTATGAGAACAAAGGCAAAGCACCTAGTGGATATAATTGTTGTAGTAGATTTACTTGTATTATGAGACAAGAGGAGAAAGAAGCCCGTAATATCCCTTAACTTTGTTCCAACATTATATGTGTCCTAGTTCTACCCTTGGCAAGTACAACACCTTCCACGTTGTGGGGTCATTATGACACATAATTCCATACCTAGTTAATACGGTCTATGTCAGTTAATGCATGTTCTCATCATGTGGGATGTACATTCAAGTATTAGATAGGTTTTTCAATGTGTAGGTAGTGGAATGAGACACTATCTACATATGGCATGAGTAGGCCTTCACGATGCTAGGATGAGTTCCCTAGGTCTTCCAAATACATTATGTGAAGTCCCCTAATTCTGTAGGTATCGCTTAAAAGGTTCTAACTGATAATGTTCATTTAATTAAGTATTTTGAATAATATGGTTCTTATCTAGGGTAGCTTTGAGGATCAGTTAGTTGTGCTTGAAGAGGGTGTATGAGTTGTCTCTTCATGTCTCACTCAAGTGCGTGTTAGAATAACCTTAGGTAGAGGGTCTAAACTGACGAAAAGACTAACTTGTTGAATATGGAATATATATTATATGTAAATATTGAATTGAAGATATTTCTTATACTTGTTCTATGAGATTTTTACAAAAAGAGCATGAAAAACATATTGTATAAGTAAATGTCCTTTTTTGCATTATTTTCTTGCATGGTCATCATACATAGTGTATTTAATGTGCCTATTCTGTATTATATCCTTTATTTCTACAAGGGTAGGTGGCAAGTAAGGATTCTCTTAGAAGTTTAAGCTTGAGAAGTAGAATAATTTCAAGAATCTTGGTATGTCCTAATCTTATCGAGGACATGGTTTATGTTACTAGTGATATCTTATTAATGACTTTGTAATAGGTTTTAGTTTCCGTTAAATGTAATGGTTGTAACCCTATGCTATTATATGTGTCTAAGATGGCTTTCGAAGAGACTTAGTTTTATTATATTCTACAAAGAATTCCTTTTGAATTTATTGTGAAGAGTTTTAAATAGTACACTACTTTCCATTTATATACTTTGAGGAAATATACATGCCTTTTTGGGGCCCCTTGCTCAATTAACACTAAATATTAATCTCAAAAGAACATGAATGTCTTAAGGATATCATCAGGAACACATATAATACATACGACTTCCAAAACAACAAACTCAAAAGAAAGTACTTACCCCAACCATGGGTAGGAGCGGGGAAATTTGAGAATATAAGGACTTTATATCGGCCTTGGCCTCCAATGTAGCACCATTAATTAAAATATTCCTTCATAAGACCATCATGGGATTTAATTCCATGTTTCTCAACCTTTTCAATTTCTGATCTAAAATTTTCTTTTAGAATGAATTCATAGGAAATACACTCATAAACTACCAAACACTCTAAAAGAATAAAAGTTGTCGGATCTCCAATGCACTTTCTCAGCATAGAAACATGAAATATCGGGTGAACTAGTCCAACCAATTTAGATATTATAACTCATAGGCATCTATCTCAATACTCTTAAAAATTATATAAGGACGTACATACACGGGACTAGTTTCCTCTTCTAGACAAATCTCATCACACTTTTCATACGTAAGATATTTAAGTAGACCCATCATTAAGAATTTTTCTGACCTTGGGCAGTCCTCAACCTCTCTCTAATGAGCCGGACTTTTTCAATAACCTCGTAATCTAATTCTTGACAAATTAGAGAAATTTCATCCACTTCAAACCACGCAACTGGTCATCTGTACCTCCTACCATATTAGACTTCAAAATGATCCATGATGATGCTTGAGTGGTATGTATTATTGTACACAAACTTTTTCAATGGTTTATGGTTATCCTAATTAACCTTGAAGTCAATAACATATACCCTCAACATATATTCTAAGGTTTGGATGGTATGCTCTGCTTGACCATCAATTTAGGGATGAAATGTCGAGATAAGCTTAACTTTTAGTAATTATCCTTCATTTGGAATGACTTCCAAGAGTGTGAAGTAAATTTAGTACTATAATAAAAAATAATAGATAGATGAACCCCATGAAGTAACCTTGACAAGAATAATGTGGGCGGATTTTGTCATTCTATCAATAATTAAAAAAATAGAATCATGTTCACATCCTTCCACTTCCAAGTGGGAATATCTATATCTTAGAAGAAACCTCTGGGCCTCTAGGTTTAGGCTTTAACTTCTTGACAATTTGTACATTTGGTTACAAAACCCTCTATATCCTTCTTTATACCATTCCACCAATGACAATTTTTTAGATTACATTATATCTTGGCGGATCCCGGAAGAGTAGACCACCGCGAACCATGCGTATCTACTAGAATTTGCTTCTTCCAGCCATCCATATAATCTAGCTGGTTACCTAAGCACCACGTCTCCACTTTGGGAGTAAGCATCAATGGACATGTTGAGTCCAAATTCTTTAAAATCGACTAACATGGTGCTCAAGGTCCTTCTTGGACTTCACATCCATAAAAAAGGACGATTCGAAACTGTTATAGACCATGACACCACCCTTGGTGAAATCCAATTGTTGAACTCCTTACCGTGCCGCCCTATGTACATAATGAGTCAACTCCTTCTCATCCTCTACATGGGCCACACTACCCATAGACAATTGACATCGGGTAACTACAACTACGTTGGCTTTGTCGAGGTGGTGAAAGATACTCATGTCATAATCCTTCAATAGTTATAACAACACTTTTTATCAGACATTCAAGTATTTTTTTTCTAAACACATATTGGAGAATCTTCTGATTGGTGAATACATAAACATGTACCCCATATATATAATTTCTCCATATTTTCTAAGAGAATATTGGCACTGCTAGTCCAAGATCACGGTTTGGATAATTATTTTCGTGCATCTTGAGTTCCCTTGAAAAATAAAAAATTATCTTCCCATGTTGTATGAGGAAAAATCCTAAACCAACTCTAGAGGCGTCAGAATAATGAACAAAAATGTAGTACCCTCCGTTAAGGTCAACACTAGTGCGGAAGTAAGACTATGCATAACACTTGGAAGCTTTTCTCACAAGCTTCTATCAAGACAAACTTAGCTTTCTTTTGAGTCAATACCTTTAGTGGACAACAAAGGAGGAAAAACCCTTAACAAGCCTCTTATCGTAACCAGCCAAACCTAAAAACCTTCTAGTACGATAGGAGTTAGAGGTTTGAGACAACCTTTGACTGCATCTGTCTTCTTAGGATATACCTCAATGTCTTTTTACGAAAAAATATGACCAAGGAAGAGTACATAATTTAGCCAAAACTCACATTTACTAATCTTTTCATATAATTGAGGGTTTTAAGGACATACAATACAATCATCAAATGGTTCATATGGTCACTAGATCAAAATATCATGGATAAGCACAATGAAGAACCTGCCAAGTATTATAAAAAAATCCTATTTGTAAGGACGATGTATGCCTTCGGGGTAGTAGTTAGGCCAAATAATATCACAATGAACTTATAATGCCCATATCTAGTTCGGGAAGCCTTCTAGGGAATATTAACATCGCTCACCCATAATTGGTGATACCTCAAACGTAGATCAATCTTTGAAAAATAGCTAGCCCCTTGAAGGTGGTAAATAATTCATTGATTCTAGGAAGTGGATAATTCTTCTTAATTGTCACCTTGTATTATTACCCATAATAAATGCACATTCCAAGGGAACCATCCTTCATTTGAACAAAAAATACCGGAGCAACCCATGAAGAGATACTCGATGGAACAAATCCCTTGTCTAACAAATCATTTAGTTTTTCTTTCAACTCTGTCAACTCGGTCGAAGCCATTCTATATGAAGGAAGAAATATAGTTTGAATATCCTGCAGAGATCAATGACAAAATCTATTTCTTGTTCGGGAAGAATGCTGAGTAATTTATGGAGAAAGAGTTCCAGAAAATCACTCACCATGGGAACCGACTTTAAGGAAGGAGTTTCATACTCAACATCTATAACCCTAATGATATGGTAAATACACCCTTTGGAGAGCATTTTCCTTGCTTTTAGACATGAAACAAATTGACCTATGTGGATTGAATTTCCCCCCTCTCACTCTAAATTAGACTCATTTGGGAATTGGAACTTTACTATCTGAGTCTTTCTTTCAATAGAGGCATAATAAGCATGCAAGTAATCCATACCAAGTCAAATCAAAATCTAACATGTTTAATTTCACTTAATCCACAAAGGTAAGTTTATGGGACATAATTAGGACAATTCCTATAGACTCTTTTTGCAACTACTGAGTCCAACCAGGTAGACACCGAAAAGATTCTTCTAGCACATCATGGAGTATTTCAAATTTCCTATCCATAAAAGGTGTAACAAATGACAAACTGGAACCAGGATCTAAAAATTTATGTACATCAATAGAAACTAACTATAACTTATCGATCACAATATGCGGGGAGCTATCTTGGTCACCTCGGATTTAAGTGAATAGAAGCGGATCATCTTGGAAGCACTGGAATTTTAACGAATAGGAGGGACTTTCTTGCCCTCTCTTCCTAGAACCTTCAACATGGACAATCTCTCATCGTATAGACTCTCTTACCACACTTGTAGCAACAATGTGTACCAACTAGGCATTTACCGTCATGCTTTTTACAACATTTTATACAATTAGGCCAATCAACATAAGAACTACCACAATTACGTCCTTGAGGCTTAGGGTTATACACCCTATCCTTGTTGAACCTTGAAGCACTAGAAGAGAATTGGTTGGAGAACCTCTTCTTAAACCTTTGTCTATCTTGGGACTCAAATTTAGCATTTGGAAGAATTTCCATCATTCTACATAGATCTCTTCACTTTCCTATTCAGTTGCTTAAGATTTTATTTATCAATTTGTTCAACAAGAACCATAAGTCATGAAACATTCCTACTTCAGATGAGCATTGACTAAAGATATTCATTGAATATGAAGTCATATACTCCCATAAAAAAATTGTTCATCATTGCCCTATAGTCTGCCACTAATCTTGGAGTATACTTAGACAATTGGGTCAACTTAAGGCCATATTCATTCAAACTAGTACTTCCTTGGTCAAGGTTGATGGGTTCATGCATCTTTTGTTTACTCTAAGTGTAGGGGGAAGAACCTATCACGAATGACCGATTTGAACAATTCCAAATCTACTAGCTCATCCGGGTCTCTCACCTTTCCATTGCCCACACAAGATTTGAGCCACATATTTCAATTGATAGGTAGCTAGTTCCGCCATCTCTTGTAAGACACCTCCATAGAGTAAAACACTTTAAACATATTATAACTATCCAAGGTTTATACTCTAGAAGTTACATGACATTTTTGAAGTCTTGGAGATCTTATACAAGTTCTTAGACATCTTTCGACACATACATATGAAAAGTAGTGCGGATTTTTAATTGTTAACAACAATACTAAAACTCTTTACAAAATATAAGAAAGAACTAAGTCTCATTATAAGAAATCTTAGAAACATATATTATCATAAGGTCACAACCCTTACATCAATTTAAAAAGAACTATAGTATATTTCAAACTCTCCAATAAGTAATATCTTGAAACATAAACCATGTCCTCAAACATATTAGGGCATACTAGTATTTTTGAGAGAATGTTATTTCCCGAGCTTCAATCTAATATAATCCTCACTAGCCACCTACTCTTCTAGAAAGAGAGAAACATATGTAATTATCACATTGAATGCACTAGGTATGGTGAACATGCAACAAAACCATGCTAAAGTAGACATTTCATTTAAGATACACTTTTCATGGTATTTTGATAAAATCCTCCTAAAACAAGCATAAAGAACACCTTCAAGTCAATATTCACATATAACATGTATTCAAACAATCACTTGGAATTTGTATAAGCATTTGGACCCCCTTCCAAAGGTCATAAGATCCACCTAAGTATGATATTAAGTGGCTTCCATACAACCCCTTCACACACACCTAGGTGATCCTCAAATATACCCAAATTAAAGATAATGCTTTTCATCACATAATACGTAGTTCTATATTCATCAAGTCACCCTTTTCATCAATTAGACTCTCCATTTAAGGTTACTGTAAGACTCACCTAGGTAAGATATGACGAGACCACCCATACATTATTTTCATACACACTTAATCAATCCTCAAGCTACCCTAGATAAGAACCTTTATTAAACATACTTCATTAAGTGAACATTATTCATTAAGCCATTTAAGAGACAACTAATCAATTATGGAACTTCACATAATGGTCATGGAAGACCTAAGGAACTCATCATAGCACCTTCAAAGCCTACTCGTACAATCTGTAGATAGTGTTCCATTACAGTACCCATATTTTAGAGAACATATCCAATACTAGAGGGCACATCCCACATGATGAGAATAGGCATGAACAAACATAAAGAAGACTAGCTAGGTGTGGAATCCAGAGTCTACCCTACCCTATGGAGGATATTGTAGTTTCCAAAGGTGCAAAAATACATATCCCATGTTTGTACATGGTTTGGGGGATATAAAAAAGCTTTCTTTGAAATCTAGGCTCATTCACAACTAGAGATACTCCCTTAAGAAATACACTCGATGCTTTGCCTTTTTTCTATTAGAGTCGTTCATTCACATACAAGTATTTGGGAAGGTACTTTTTCCTTGTTCTACCAACTCATCATACCTCTAACAAGAAGGAATCCCCTAGGTTCTCCTGATCAAGTTTCATTAGGATATATTTTATGACTTCCTTAGATATGGTTTTATGTCGTTCCATAAAACCTATCCCTAAGTCCATCATTCCACTCAAGAAGGGCACCATGACGATGTTCCACTTCAAGGCTTCTATTAAACTTTTTTCATATTCAAGGTTTCACATTCTTCACCTTCTTTTAATATAAAAGGTTTTACATTAGTCTTTGATAGAAGGGCACCTTCTATAGGTCTACCGATCCTTCACTTTCAATTTTTGAATTAGATTTTCATAGAAGGGCATCTGCTATAGGTCTACCAATCCTAAACTTTCATTCTTTCATTTCACATTCATGACAAGGGTACCTAAGCCTACCAAGTCAAGAGATCACATTCACATTACTTTTATACACCGATAAGAAGGAACACAAGTCTACCAAATCTAAGAGTTCATAATATCTTATATTTCAGGTGCCCAAAAAGGGGCCTAAGTCTACCAATGAAAACACAACATAATTACCTATAATTAATAGGGATGATACTTTCACCTTACGTATTGCCATACAAAATACAATTCTTCATATTGTTCATCTATACAAGCTATAACATGAGAATATTACAATTAACATAACAACATTGACAAGACCATGCTCATGGCATATATAACAATTAAACACCACAAGAATAGGTGGACCATAACAATCAGTAACAAATCAATGTAAATACTATAGAATACAAAGGAATTTGGTCAACTCACTACCTTTCAAATAGACACAATAACCATAATTTAGCCTTTTCAATAATTTAAAAAAACAAGAGGTCTTACCAATAATAATATATACAAGACTAAGACAACAATCAATCCATATCATTGTTCCATCAACACTCAGTATAGGTATCAATACTATAATGCAGACTATGAAAATTTTTACAATAATCGATGCATAATTCAGTAGCGCATGACAATCTACACATGAATTTAATGAAATCAATCCATAATCAAATCACTCACTTTAGATCCAATATTAAGAATTAAAGGAATACATGGGTTAATGTTGTTTTTTATATTAAAACCATGAATAACATTGATCAATTCATAAAACTTCAATTTAAACCTTTTTATGTAAGAACTCATGCTTATAATTAAAAATATGATTTTATGGTTTTTAAAGATCTTTGAAAAGCCTTTTGAATTGGCTCATTGAATAAGAGAAGAATCAAGGTTGAAATCATCATACCTTAATTGAAGAAACCCAACGAAATTGATGAAGAAATATGTCAAACACCCGCATGTACACCCTAGAATATAGGGCATTCTTTTGTCAAAAAATGGCATACTTGACCTCTTGGAGGTCTTGTACAGGCCCTTAGACATCATTTATTGCATATATACGAAGAGTAGTGCAAAATTAAAACTTTTCGTTAAAAATATAATGTGGAAGTCGTTTAATAAAATGTGTAACATACGTTTAAAAACCATCTATGACAATATGAATAACAAGAGTCTTGGGTCACAACCCATACAAGTATAAACATAATGAAAAACATAAAGGAACATAGTGGTGTGTTCTTGGATTCTATGAGGACTCACGAAATCTTCTTCTTTTTGAAACCTTGGAAACTATTTTCTTAAAAGCAACTAAATATTGTCAAGACCCTACATGGACAACATGTATGTAATATTAGTTAGTACGATAAGTACTAATAATCAAAACTACCAAACAACACATAATATATCTCAAAGAGTTAGTCAACAATAGAAATAATCTTAAGAAATAAGACATAAGCACATCATGAATATCATAAGCATATTAAAGCATCATTGAGAATATAACATTTCATACTTAAATCATATATGAACTACATTACTAGACACCTCCAAGTAATCTTGTGCAAGACTAAGGTAGCATCACATACTGCTAGTAAATCTAAGTACCTCTATGTGGTCATACTTGATCATAGTTCACTTTTATAATTAAGTTCTAAGTTCATCATAATATATGAACACTATGCCCCTAGGCCATCTCATAATACATTTGTGCATGTATGTTAAGCACCCTATAATACCTCACACACTAAGCATATATTTAACTCACCCTAACTTGTTAATGGAATCTTATGGGTCATGTAATTACATAGTTCATATAGACAAGGAACTATATTCTTAATTCAATCATGTCATGGAATGCAACTCTAGTCACTATCTAAGCTAATCATGCATCATGTATGGGTCATGTCTTAGGTAGCTTCAAGTCATATTTGTGTCATGTATAGATGTCATCCCATAATACCATCCATACTTAGTACTCCTCTAGAACAACTTAATACAAGCTAACTAAATAAGAATAGAATCATCCTAACCCCAAGCAACCAATTATGTAGAAGACAACTGATTATAGGAGAACATGAATCTTCGACCCTAAGATAATATGAAAAACATATCCCAAGTTATTCCATAAAATACACCTTACATGCAAATCAAGATACTACAAAGTGCACCTTGCATGTCAGTCAACCTAACATTTAAAAAGTAAAGGCCTTTCTCCTAAAGCTACAATGAGATGGTTTTGGCCAAACCAAGTCAAGGTAGAATGAGGTTCCTCACCTCAAGATACCTTGAGTAATATAACCCAATCTTCGATACATTCAATATCTCAAGAGACCAAGAGTATTTAAACTCAAGCCTCCATGACATTCACTATACCAAGCTACCCCTTGAGATGTAGAGCTACGATAAGTACTTCAACTCAACCTACCTTGTCCTTGGTGTTGTCTCACCTATTCTACCACACAAGAAGTGATCATACAACTCAAATTCAAGCTTACCTTAGTCTACCATACATTTATTCATTTTAGATTCTTAAGTCAACCTAGGGTCCCTTTATGTGAGAACTTGCTTCTTCTAATCATGTTCATGTCTAGGTGTAGAAGACAAAGGTAACATCATCACAATCATATTAAAAAAGAATTTACATCCATAACCCTAAAAACAATGTTCATAAGCCCTACAAACTATTACTATAACTATTCCTTCATTATTCTTTCTCAATTTCATGTTAATCTATTCAATTAGATCATTAGAAGGCAATTCTAGTCATACATGATCACATGAGTTCAGTTCTAATATCCTTGGTCAATATCACCCATAAAAAATTATCTCTAGTTCTATTCAGATATATGTGATTGAATCATGATAAAATAGTATAGAATATAATTAAATAAAAAAGATTAACATAAAACCTTCACCTAGCCTCTAATGACCTAACATGACCATGATTACTTTAAAGTTCACTTACTATAATTAATCATAAAAACTGCATGAAAAATTATATAAACATAACATGAACATAATTCAATATTACCCAATCTATTGGGATTAGAAACACCCTTTACCCACAACACAATCAGAAATCTCACTTATTTGGTGTTCTTTAGATTCACAATTGAAGGAAACTAGTGGCACGTCATGGATGAAAGAATAAATGGATGATAAGATTCACATACCTTATATTAGATCCTTAATCCTACCATGAATATTTATATAAATCGTCTGATGCTTTTTCCAAATTCTCGTTCTTCTTCTTCAATGGTGCTCTTGAGAGTTCTATCATGAGAGAGATGCTTTGATTTGTATTCAAGTGTCTAAAGGGGTTTTTTATTGTTTTTATAGTCACAAAAAACCTAAAATAATCACCCATATAATAATATGGACGTTGGATGAATTTCCCAATTCACCCCACCACTTTAGAGCGAACTGCGCGAATTGCAGACTACATCGACGGTTAGGCCACCAATGGCGCATTGACCAGACAACAGGCTGTACTAGCAACCTTCATCTAAATTAGAGAATCCTCAATTGGTTATTTATCTAATGATACGAAGTTTCAATCAACACCAACCATCGACGGGGTATCGATGGACCTACACTCCCTTGATGCCCTTCGTTGATTTGGACTGGTTTTGACAAATTCTTCTCTCAACTTGGGTCCTCTTCAATGACCCTTAGGTGGGTCCTTGGAGAGTTGTTCCCAAAATTTTACACTCCAAATACTTCCTTCTAAATTTTAGTAACCCTACCTATAAATTTGATCCCTAAACAAAACTTAAAACATCATGAAACACAGTAAGGCACGCTAGCACATCTCAAGGTTAACTTTCAAACGCCATCGGACGTTCTTGGACGTTTCATCTCAAAACTCTCTCAAACATTATAAACTTCACCCAAACACTATATATGAACATTTTGTACCTTAAAACCTCATTTAAACACATTTTAGACTCTATTTCAACCTAATTCATTTTGGGTCCTTACAAAATAATTAAAGAACTTTAATCCTAGCTTCAACTTGACATCAAGTGTCCATGGAGTTTTGGAGAGTATGTATTTTTTTCTTGGGGTTTGAAATTTATATAATGAAGTCTTAGTCTAGGCTTTCGAGTCTACTTACTTAAAAATACAATAAATAACACCGAATAACCGTCTCGGACATAATTAGGACTTTTGGTGATTTTACCAAGTAACCCTCACTTAGGCCGAAACCTGAAGGGAAATTGAAGGCAAAATGATGACCACCAAACTACTGGACGTCGATTGATTAAAGGGGCATCCTTCTGGGGAGTCATTTTTGTCAGAGGCTCAACTTTTAAAGGCTATGATCCAGAAATACCTTGGAAATGACTTAGGTGAAGTAGAGCATAACATTGTTTTCATTATGGTCTAAGGTCCTAAAAATAGTCTATAATGTGGTATTTAGTCAATGTGTAAGAGTTTAGGTGTATTGGGAGTCAAACGTCAAGGGACGACCAACACATTCGACAACTAACTCACCTATGTGACTCATATATGGTTTTATGTGTTTATATTTGCTTTATGAGGTTATAAGGTCATTAATTGAGTTATTATGGTGTATATATGCAATGTGTAATGTTTCCTGATGTTTGGAGGTCAAACGTCCAAGAACATCCATAATGTTCATATGACTTTCCTTAAAATGACATAGTGTATCTTGACATCTTTCGTTGAGTTTTACGTGTTCGTTTTTTATGAAATTCATTAGATAGGTCATAACATCGTATATGGGAATGTTTGTGTTGGAAAACTCTGACAATCATTCCGAAGGACCACCCAAGGATCCTTAAGAAATGACCCTTTTCATTGAGACAACACTGTACAAGACAACCCAACCTACAGAGTCAATCGATGCCCAGTGGGTAAGTTGACGGCCCATATAAGAGGGGCCATTGGTGGAAGCATAGGAGTGGGGAATGAGAATATGTATACCAACCTCAGTCCCAAACCACGGACCAACAAGATGGTCCATTGGTCAAGGGACAGGCCATCGTTGGTCATATGTCTTTGAGGCTGCCTTCCAGCACATGTTCACTCTTAAGTGAAGGGTGAATTGGTTAATTCACGAAAGGTAGAGAAGTTTGCTGGTTCTTAAAGGAGCATTATATATTCATCAATGAGCCCAACTTTCAATGAAATTTCCTAATGTTTTCAATGTTGAATTGTCCAACTTCATGATCTATCCATGGGTTCTTAAATTAAAGGTTTTTAAGCATTGCATATTGATTGAATTATTGTTAATTAGATTATTTTTACTCAATTAACTTATGAACTCATGTAATTGATGAACCTTAGTTTTTGACTACTTTATGGGTTAAGTGATTTTGACTTAAAGGTTATGAATTCTAGTGTAGTTTCCACGGGCTATTGATTGATGTAATAAATTTATTGAATTGATATCTAGGTTTTGTTATATTTATTAATCTATATTTACTTGAACTAGTTTCATTGAGTATCATATTTTTTATATTTAATTGATGTTCATGGCCATGGGTAACGATCTT
The DNA here is from genome assembly GCF_036512215.1 of Solanum lycopersicum. Classification (NCBI taxonomy): domain Eukaryota; kingdom Viridiplantae; phylum Streptophyta; class Magnoliopsida; order Solanales; family Solanaceae; genus Solanum; species Solanum lycopersicum. The sequence continues at coordinate 31,991,054 of NC_090807.1, read as the reverse complement.
ATGATATTGAATTTGATGATTTAGCATTGGATTGAAGTGTTGATGATGAGTGGTGGTACTCTGCCATAATTCCCATTATTTTATTTTAATTAGACTTCAATTTTGTTGTGATTGGTATGGTACCTTTATGGTAGCGGTGTTGTGTGCTGTACTTGCAATTGATATGGCCTTGTCGGCGGTACTTTATGTATTACGATGATCATGGCCTTGCAGCACTATTTGAATTATTGTGATTATATGTGTATTTGATCATCTGAAGTTTTATATTAGATATCTACAAGGTACGTAATGTGAAAGTATATGTATTTTTCTATTGATGTTATTGAGGTGATCATGTTAGACTATAACTATGTCTTTATGTGTATAGTCTTAGGGTTGATGCATGGTTATTCCTATTTGAATATATGAGTCTATGATGATCACATTGATGATGATTTGGTAGTGTACACGATGACATAAATATGATAATGATTATTTCTATGTGCTCCTTGAATGACATGTAATAAGTGTCAAAGTACAGTATGTTGTGTCTTTTCTTGGTTGACTTGTGTCCCTTACTTTATGCCTGTATGAATGTGAATATAAGATGTCTTGACTTAGGATGCTAATTCCTCTTAGTATTGTATGTATGAATGACATGAGACCTTAAATGATTTTAAAAGGGTCCTTTATGTGAAATATTGAATCTTGTGATAAGGTTATTAATGTTGAAGTTGAAAGTCATAATGGTATCCTTATGTAAATGAATGATAGACATAAGGTTGGTTGGCTGGAACGACATCATATCAATCCTTAGGAAATTCACTATGAGATTCTTGTTTCCATTGTAAGGTAGCCCTAGTGGACGTCTTTAGTTGGGTAAATGTAATTGGGTTATGAACTAGATATGGAACACCCTTATATGAACCTTTAATGTAAATTACTCAACAAGAACAAAGTCTAGTACCGAGAGAGTATGATATGGGAAGTAGCTCCATTTAAAAGATGAGACAAATATATAATGCATTCCCTTCATATTGCTTAACCATGTGCCTACATGGGATGTGTCCTAGTTCTACTATTGGCAAGTAGAATACCCTCATTAAAGTAGGTTAGAAATCTTGATTCCACATCTAGATATCATGGTCTATGTTGGTTATTTGCTATACACTTCATGTGGGATAGTAACTGGCAGTAGAAAATTTGTATGAAGTTTTGGTAATGGTGTCTGGAGGCTATCTAGACATTGAAAAATAGGCTGAAGTCCCTAGTCTTGTCTAGGACCATTACATGAATGTCCTCTATTTGATGAATGTCTCTTAATGAACTAATGAAATAATGACTTATGTTAGAAAGCATGTAAATGAATGAGTGCCTAATGTATAGTTACTTAAAGATTCCTTAGTTAAAGTGTAAGGAGGTAATAAAGGATCATTTTTCTTCCTGTCTTATCTAGGGAATTATTCAGAATGACTCGAGTTAGGGAAGTTAGTTGATTTATTAGGCATGATCTAAACTTAGATAGTCTTAAGGATTATTTAGGTAACCTTGAAAAGAGGGTATGGCCATTCTTTTCTAGGAGTACTTAAGTAAGTATTTTGATAGACTTGGTAAGGAGAATGTCATGTTATACATGTTATATGTTTGGTGTCTTGTAACTGTATATGTGTATCATTATGAGTAGTCATGAGGATCATTTAGGCATGCTTAAAAAGGGTTTATGTGAGATCTCTCTTTGGGTTGATTTAGTGAGTTTTAGGATAGATTTAAGTGAGAGGATTACATGCTAAAAGGTCTCCAGAGTAAAGCTAACAAACTTCATTGTAACAATGAAGAAGATCACTTTGCAGTATAGTAAGTTACTGTAATGTGCTTCTAAAAATATGATAAATTGTCTAAATTATTTCTTATGTGATTTTAAGGTGTTAAATGTTATTGTAATGATTATATTATGATATTTAAATGAAAATATGCATATTTCCAATAAATGTCCATTTTCATGATATTACTGCATTATCTCATACTTAGTAATGTGGTTGTACTAATTTCGTGCTTTTATCTATCTCTATAGTGGTGGGTAGGTGAGGAACATTTGGAAAGCAACACATGGGTCGTAGCATCATTTACGTGAAGTTAAATTATGTTCTTATTTTACTTGAGGGCTTAGATGTATGTTATGTCTCATATTGAACTATTGCAATAGATTAAGCATTTTTATATTTGTATTGTGTATGGCTCGTGTCCCAAGTACTCTTATGTCTAAGATTTGATGAAATGAGATTTATTATTTTCCTATGAGTTATATATAAAATAGATTTTAATGACTATGAATATGTTTATGAAGAGTTTTAATGCCGCACTACTTTTCACTATCTATATTGAATGAACGATACAAAAAAGCTTCTCTAAGACCTCCATGAGGTCGAGTACGCCGGTTGTACTACGAGAGTGCCATTTCAATTTCCCCCTTCAAGGCACCGAAACCCACTTACATCAATTATATCTTTCCAATCATGGGTTAGGAATGTAAATATATTATTTCATCTTAAAAATATGATTTAATAACAATTCAACCATTAACAATCATTATCCACTCATTTGGATCAACACACATACATGCCCACATGATTTTTGATGAAACCCTAACTAAAATTTTGTATTTTATATGCACAGTTGGAAAAAAGTAGGGAACTACATGAATGGAAAAAGTCGATGGATGAAATTCTACCTTACCTTAGTCACAAATCCCTCAAAACTTCGGAGATTGGGTGCCTTGATCTTGACCAAGCTTCAAACTCTATCTTCTTCTTGAAGTTCAATAGAGAGAATTATTTAAGAGGATGAACTTTGGATTATTTTAGTGGTTTTGCAAATAATCAAAAAATTTGCGAGGTTAAAGGGTTCAAATATCTTGTATAGCTTTACTATGTCTAGGTAACGAACTCACTTCAATCTATGTTGATTTCGAATCTCCAAAATATCCTTAACTAGAAAGCCTAGTGGTAGGTACCATGTAAAAGTCCCCGAGTCGTGGTCCTCACCACTAGACGTGGTCCTACCCGTGGTCCATGGTATAGCGTGTAGGCCACCATGTCATGGCCTCAAAAATTTGAATGAATGACCACGAGCCTTTCCACTGGCTGTGAAGTGGTTCATGGTAATGAGAAAAATTTAGGCAGCCCATAAGAATCTACTTTCAAAGCTCCATGGACCACATCATGGGCCATTTTCTTCACCACCAGTTTTGGTGTTTAACATTAAGACGAGGTTATGGTTTGAAAGCTTGGGGCATCCTGGTCACTTGGCTTAGGACTTTCCCCTTTTCCTTGGCTCTTTCCCCTTGCCTTGGCTCTTTTTTCCCTCACACTTAGACCTAGTTTGCCTACTACTATACGGGGTATTACAATAACCCATATTGCAGCATGATTTCTTTGAGTGTGAGAAATTCAAAAAATAAAGCCCATTTTTACTCTCTCCCATTTCCATTTCGGCATTAACAAGGGTTGTAGTAAACCAACCGGTACTTGATATTATGCCTTTATTTGTTGAAAAAAACAAACATTTTGAAATGAACTTTGCAATGTCTCTCTTCTTACCATTCCATCAATAATGTTGTTTGATGTTGTGGTGCATTTTTGTACCTCCCGGATGCATTGCATATGGAGAAGTATGTGCTTAATTAAATATTTCTCTCCTATTCATAATCATTAGGGACGTTGATAGAGCCCAAATATACCTTCATAATAAAGTGTAAATGGTTGTTGTCATATGAAAAACCCAACTTGTATGTTGAGGTCAATCTTAGGAGGAATATTGTCTAGACTTCAACATAACTAAAAATTATCACCATTTACTCAAACTACATCCTACAAAAGTAAACGTTGTTTTTTTGAAAAATTAACATAACAAATTGTTGATTTGAAAGCTTAAAGAACAAGTAAACAAGATTCGCAATTTGAGTTATTCATGTACGATAGAAGCTAGGGTAAATATATTCCCCACAATATCTTAACATAGTAATCCTAATAACAGTAATCCTATCCTAGTGATTGGCATGAAAGGTTGGTAAATTTTTGTATAACTAAGTTATTCGACCTCCAAGTAGGGTATTCACCACGCATCTTGGTCCATCTAAGGGTGCCTGCTTTATTATCCCTTACTCTTACTCAAAATTAGTCATCATGTGAATTTAGTTTAGTTTTCACCGTCACTTCAATTTAAATTAGACTAGCAGACATAATCCACTAAATATCTATGGTTTAATCCTTTTATCATTTGTTACCCCCTTGATAAGGCAAGTAGGACCAAGGTGATTCATAGCTTTTGCAACCGTTAAAATGACTTTTGAATGAAAGGATTAACAATACATGCATCAACACTATTAAAAAATTACTATATTATTATTCATACATTGTTCATTGCGATGTATAGTAAATATTGTCAATTTGAAACTAACATACACTTTAGTGGAGGTAAATTCTACTTCGATCAATTTACCACGAATAAAATTAGTTTCTCTGGAACATTAATAAGCCACAATTACGCCCAATCTTTGCCTTAGCTCATTCACTCAATCTAGCTAAATATGAGTGAGAGGCTTTAGGATTCACTCTCTCAAGGTAAACCCACGAAAATCCAATGACCACCGGCTATCAATTCACTAGTTTGTTCTTAACAACTCCATCTCGAGCAAGCCAAATACACCCAGATGAAATCATATTTGCAACCTCAATACCATTAATTTCATTCACAACTATTGAATGAATTTACATTTAAACACCAAATTAACTATTAACTAGCATGACCCAACACTAAATTAAACTCATATTCACATAATCACACCCCAAGAATTGGGGACTTAGCTAAGCATGGTAAAAAGATAGAAATTGATACCGAAAAGTGTTTCTATCAATTGGGTATGACAAAAGTTTCTTTATACATGTCAAAGATGAACATTCATAAAGAACCACTTCCATATTCATGGAGCTGGAAACATTAGAATCTACAAAATCGTGTTGCAAAGGATCACTCGACCTAATATGTTCGGATCGACAGTCAACTTGGTCTTCCTCGCTTTGGTATATTTCATCGCCGTCTTTCTTTTGATTTCAAAATCTTCGGTTATGTAACTTTGGGTGATGTAGTATTGCTTCAGGGAACTGTTCGGCAACACGTTGGTTGCTCCTTTTAAAAGTTAACATAATATTTTCCTCCAGGCCTCAACACACTATAATATTAGTCAAGGATTAGTCTATTTTGAAACTCACCTAATGGATTAGGTTATCCATAAGTCATCTTTTCTTCGTTCTTTAAAGTTCCTTTTTGGTTTTTTATCAATGTTGTCAATGCTTTGTCTCCAAGTCTAAATACCTGAAACTTTAGGTTTTCCATCAGTTATTGAGACAAAAAAGCTTCTAAGGATACTAAATATATCAATATATAAACCTAAATTAGTCCAAAGCGTGTATTGAGTAATGAACAAAAAAGAGAGAAGGAAAGTATAGGCTAAAGAAAACTTGTGGCGCAAACACGCTGAAGACCCATCAAGAAGTGGAATGGTCAAGTTTCTCGTAACACGGTTCATCAATTCTAGGAATATTGTCAGTATTTCCCTCACTAACAATGGGAACAACAATACTAGTCCTCCTCGAACAATATGGTCAAACATCTATCTTAGAGGCCCGCTGCTGCCTCATCACCTCATTAAAGGTCGACGACCTCTAGGTTTTCTCCAATTGTTTTCTCTTCTTATTTGTCAATCATGGGTCACCCGTAGTGTCAGAAGTGTATTCATCATGGTGGATTTTCCCAACAGCACGAAAAAGGGTCGTGTGATGGCATAGTTTCGCCTAAAAGTGAAGTCGTCACCACCTCATGCTCCTCCACTGTAGGAGAAGCCTCTAGTATGGTCTCAGTAACGTCTATAAGAGAAACAATATCAGCACGGATACTATCCAACTTCGTTAGGAGAGTTGTGACATCTAAGGTAGGCACCGAGCTTCCTAAGATTATTAACTCAAATGCATCAAGTCACTTATGCATTTCCTAAATCTTTGTGTCCATAATGTTCTCTATCCTAGAATGAGTCTTATCCATATATTGTTGCATCCATGGCTTCATATGCTGCATAAGACTTGCAATATCTAACATCTGAAGTTGGGCTTAAGGAACTAGAGTGTACCCTGAAGGGTGAGAGCTGTTGGATGAGCTTGCAGCCTGGCTGGTGGCAGAGAAGCGGGGAGTGTGGGTATTTGTTGTACGGGCTTGAATAGTTGTTTAATCACGCTTGATAAGATCCACATATACAGAAATATAAGAACCTAAAGGCGATAGTTCAACATGTGCGTCCTCCATGGTGCAGCAAGATTGACATCATCATAAGCGAGGCCGATGTCCAGAGACTTTGTTACCTCAAGCAACGTGTCACATTGACAAATAGGAACTGAAGCCCCCTACATAGATGGAATATCTTACATGCAAAAGGCAGATAATTAGTTGTCTTAAAAGTCGTCTCATGGATCTCGCTGATAAGAATATGGGAGATATCAGTCTCCAACCTCGCCATAATAGCTTCTATTATCACGGCCATGTCTCAAGTAACAACATTGTATATCTGAGTAGGGGACAATCTAGTACAAACCACATTCCAAAAGAACTTCTTGGCGATGCTCATAGTTTCCTTTTTGATAGGCAATGTAATATTCCTTATCCATTTAGTGCCTTCGCCCTCCTCAGCCATTTTTCCGGCTATCAATAAAAGTATTGGCTCTCTCTGGTCGACATACCTATGAAATTCCCGATTCTAAATGATACTGATCCTCTAGGTGTACTTTTTTGTATCAATCGGTAGCATGTGGGATTAACCGTAAATAAAATGGTGTATTGTAGCCTCTGATATGATAACAAAAAATTTTCGTACCATTGTGGCCTGAAGTTAAGGCTTGGAGAGTGTCTTTATCCTTTACTACATAGAATCGCAGACTGTGGTTGCATATGCGACATAAAACTCCCGAGTCATCTCCTAACTAAAGTCACCACATCAGGAGAGGTCTCTTGCTCACCCTAGAGAGGAGAGCATAAAAGCAGTTCTTCTTTGGAGAATCACTAGAACCACTTGCATGATCATGGCCACTAACACTGTCTTGACTATTCAAGTTTGGACAATCTCTCATCTGGTGACCACTCTTGCCACAACTAAAGCAATTATACGCACCCTTAACGCAATCACCGTAGTGCTTTTTACCACACATTCCTCTAGGTTTGCTTCTCATTTGGTTTTTAGTACCTTTTCCCCTCTTGAATATATGGTTAAACACCCTATCACCACTAGCACTTGGGAATTTGGAAGGTACTTGATTTGAAACTCGCTTCCAAAATTTAGGCTTGTTTTGTATCCCAAGCCTATTCTTTGAGGTAACTCCATAAATGACCTTGCCCTCTTATCATCTCTGCTTTTTCACTTAGCTCTTGCCTCCTCAACCCTTCTTGCATAAAACATAAGACAAAAAATGTTCATGTTGGCATTTAGCATGGCCTATTGGCACTCCTCTTGTAATTCCTCTGACACTGCCATCAACAAATGGGTCATTTGGTCTCTAGGATCGGAGACTAAAGAAGGAGCATATTTGGACAACTAAATGAATTGCAAAGAGTACTCATGGACACTAATCTCTCCTTGAGAAAGATTGATGAACTCCGTCAATTTCTCCTCCCTCATCTCTCTAGGGAAGAACCGATCTAGAAAATCTGCCTTAAAGAGCTTCCAAGTCATCGGACACCCATCAACGACCTATTATCCCTCAAATGTACATGCAATGTTTGAGCCATATCCTGGAGTTGTGTTTTGATAAATAAGGGTTGTGGGTATTTATAGAAAGATTTAACCAACTTAATTAGTCTCCATTTTATCCCCAACTCCTAAACCACTTAATTAGTTAAATGAACTTCATTTAAAATGTGCAGAAATTTAGAGACCCTATCGACGAGACCTCAATCGACGGACCATTGGTCCATCGACGGTCCATGTTACACATCCATAAGTTTGATCACAGATTGGTTCAGGCGAGGCTTTTATCAAATTTTCTAAGTGTGGGCTGACGGTGGCATCGACGCCCCATCGATACATACACGAAATGTAGCATGCACCCCCGCACTCCTTCGATGATTCCAGGAACTGTGCAGGTGAAGGGACATTCTGCACAAGTCTAAGTGTGGGATGACGGTGTCATCAACGCCCCATCGATCCACACACAGGCCATCGTCTATCCCCTCGATGCACACTGCCAGGCATTGCTGCATCAAATGCAGGGGTCTTTCTCAAGGGCCCTTTCTTGGTCCTTGCGGAGTCATACCCGGACGTTTAAACCATGGAACAACTCAAACTCCCATTAGTTAACTTTCCATCAACGTTCCCACAATTCCAACTCCTAAAACTTAGTCGAGTAGGCTAGGTTACACTCTTATCCCTTTGAACCATCTTCCCGGACATTTTCGATGTTTTGGTTCTTAAGTCTCCTAAATGACCTATGTACGTTAAGAACAGACTTAGAAAATTTTTTTAGACATTAAGACACCTATGTTAGGATTTACAATGAGTCTTGGATTTTTAAGGTATTACATTATCCCCCCTTAGGAACATTCGTCCCCAATACTAGCAGTCCAACCAATCAAGAATATCAAATTAACATAGAACATGTCATTTCAACAAGGCAAATATCAAAACTCATATTACAATACATAAGGATCAAAACACTTTTTCATGAGGCATTTCCTTCTCATAACACGTATGAGCTCTACATACAATACATTAGTCGTTTAACACAAAGTTCAACTTAACAACATGCTACCTATAATTTCATATCAAAATGCACAACATAAATCAAAACAACCAAAAAACAAGATTTCAAGTTTTTAATAGCAATACTACAATAACTTTACTGTAAGTTCTTTAACAAATGCATAATGTGCAAAACTTCACCTAAAAATTCAAGAAACTTCAATTTCTAGTCATATTTATATTATTAAAAAGACTGGAAAACCTTAATTCTCAAAAAGATGAGGTAATGGGATTTCATGTCGTCCTTGGCCTCCCATGTTGCACCCTTAACTAGATGATTTTTCCATAATACCTTTGTGGAAACCACTTCTTTGTGCGTCAACTTCTTCACTTGCCTATCACGAATTTGAACTGGAACTTCCTCATAAGAAAGGTTATCCTTGACACTAAGACCCTCAATAGGAAGAATGGACTCAGGATATCCGATACACTTTTTCAACATAAAAACATGGAAAACCGGATGAAACGAAACCAATTCACTAGGAATTTTTGACTCATAGGAAACCATAACAACCCTTTGCAAGATTTCATAAGGATCCACATAATGAGGACTCAATATCCCCTTCTTGCAAAATCTAAAAACCCCTTTCATTGGTCAAGTATTAAAAAACACTTTATCACCTTCTTCAAACTCCAAATCCCTTCTCCTATGATTAGCATAAGACTTTTTCCGACTATAAGACGTTTCCAACCGGTTCCTTATGATATGGACCTTTTTCAAAGACTTATAAATAACCTCGGGACCAAGAAGTTATGTGTCACCCACTTCAAACCATAAAATAAGAGACCTAGACCGCATACCATACAAGGCTTCATAGGGAGCCATGGAAATGGATAAAGGAAAACTATTATTGCAGGCAAACTCCACCAAAGGTAAGTGGCTATCCCATCTCCAATTAAAATTAATGACTCACGCTCCAAGCATTTGTTCAAGGGTTTCTATCGTACTCTCCGCTTTACAATCCATTTTGGATGAAAAGCGGTGCACAACTTCACCGTAGTACCTAACCCTTTTTGGAATGACCTCAAAACTCTAGATATGAATTGTGTGGCCCGATCTGATATGATGGATCACGAAATGTTATAGCGGCATAAAATCTCATTTAGGAAGATTCTTTCATAATCCTCCGCCGAATATGAAGACTTGACGGAAATAAAGCGAGCACAATTAGTCAATCGATCCACAACCACCCACATGGAATCTTGGGACTTTTGAGTCCGAGGTAAACCTACTACAAAGTCAATCTTGATGTCTTCCCACTTCCAAGTAGGAATTTTGATCTCTTGTAGTAAGCCACTTGACTTTAGGTTTTCATCCTTTACTTGTAGGCATTTTTTACACTTAGCGACAAACTCTGCTATGCCCTTTTTTAGACCTTCTAACAAATATATCTCCCTTACATCATGGTACATTTTTGTCGACCATGGATGAATTGAGTAGCGGGACCCATGTGCTTCTTCTAAGATTCTCTCCCTCAAGTTATCCACATCTGGAACACATAATCTCCCTGGGTACCTTAACACACCACCTCCCCAAGAAGAATGATTCATTCAAATTGCCGAGAACTAATTTTTTCAACTCCACTAAGGCTAAATCAATTTGTTGTTTATACTTCACTCCAGCAACTAAAAAAAGGCTCGGTATTATGATGAATTATGGCACCCCGTTCGGAGAACTCTCCAACCTCACCCCAACTTAGCCAACCTATGTACATACATTTCTAGGTCATTTTTGGCTTCGTCAAGATGGAATACACTGCCCATAGTCATTCGAGTTAGGGCATCTGCAACTACATTAGCTTTGCCGAGTTGATAAGGACATTCATATCATAATTTTTCAACAACTCAAGCCACCTTCTTTGCCGGAGATTCAACTCCTTTTGGGTGTTTACATATTGGAGACTCTTATGATCGGTAAAAGCATCAACATGAACCCAATTCAAGTAATGCCTCCAAATTTTCAAAACAAACACCACGACCGCTAATTCAAGGTCATGAGTGGTGTATTTTATGTCATGTACCTTTAATTTCCTAGAGTAATAAGTTATCACCTTCCTGTAATGCATAAGGACACACTTAAAACCCCCTCAGGATGCATCACAATAAACCACCAAACCTGTTGTACCCTCCGGTAAAGTCAACAGTAGAGCGAAAGTAAGCCTATCTTTCAACAATAGGAAGGTCTTCTCACATGACTTCGACCACTCAAACTTTTTACTATTTTGGGTCAAAGTAGTCAAAGGAGATGCAATGGACGTGAAACCATCAACGAACCTCAGATAGTAACCCGCTAAACCCAAAGAACATCTAATGACTGTCAAAATGAATGGCCTAGGCCAGTTTTTCACCGCTTCAATTTTCTTTGGGTCTACCTCATATCCCTCAGTAGAGATGATGTGCCCAATAAAAGTCACTGACCTCAACCAAAACTCACACTTACAATATTTGGCATACAATTTATGTTCTTTAAGGGTTTGAAACACTACCCAAAAATTACCCATATGATCATCCTCATTCTTTGAATATACCAAGATTTCACCTATAAACACTATGACGAATGAATCTAGGTAATTTCAAAACATCATATTCATTAGGTTGATAAACATCATCGGAGCATTAATAAGACCAAAAAACATTACCAAGATCTCATAATGCCCACGCCTATTAAGAAAGGCTTTCTGTGGGACATCCTCACCTCTCACTCTAAGTTGATTGATACCCCGTTCTAAGATCTATCTTTGAAAATTAACTCGCCCCTTGGAGTTGATAAAAAGAATCTTCAATCAAAAGAAGAGGATACTTATTATTGATAGTAATTTTGTTGAGTTTACAGCAGTTTATACACATTCTAAAAGACCAATCTTTGTTTTTGACAAATTAACACTAGAGCACACCATGGAGATATACTGGGACTTATAAAACCCTTATCTAGTAATACTTCAGTTGAGTCTTCCACTCTTTCAATTTGGATGAAGCCATCCTATATGGAGGGATTGAAATGGGATTCATTACCAGTAGCAATTCGATACCAAAATCAATTCCCCGTGCGGGAGGAATACCTGGAAGGTCATTAGGAAAAACCTTAGAAAATTCACTCACTACGGGGACAGACTCAACAGGAGGAATATCGTAAACTAAATCTTGGACTCTTACTATGTGATAAAGACAACCCATTGACATCATTTTACATGCTTTTAGACAAGGTATGAAGCGACCTCTAGGAATTTAATTCCCACCCTTCCAGTCAACAACGAGTTCATTTGGGAAATTAAACCTCACCACTCTTGTCCTACAATCAATAGTATCTAGTTCTACTAGTTCTACATTAGAAACTATATTGGGCAATAACTAGCAAAAGTTTCATAGACTCTTTTAGCAACAACAGACTCTTCCACGAGAGTAGTCACTAGAAAAGTCTCATGCAATATATTGGGTAAAATTTCAAACCTTTTAACTATTAGGTGTGTAATAAATGATAAAGTAGCAGCGGGATCAAGTAAGGCATATACATAAAGAGATAAAACTTTTAGCATACCGGTCAGCACATCGGGAGAGGACTCTTGCTCACTCCTAGAGTGGAGAGCATAGAAGCGGCTCTTCTTTGGAGCATCACTAGAACCACTTGCTTGAGATTGGCCACTACCGTTGTCTTGACTTCAAGTTTGGACAATATCTCATCTTGTGACCACTCTTGCCACAACTAAAGCAATTATCCACTCTTGCCATAACTAAAGCAATTATACTTCATCTTAAGGCAATTACTCTATTGTTTTTTAAGACACTTTCCACCAGTTGGCTTCTGACTTGTTAAATTAGTATATTTTCCCCTATTAAATTTAGGGTTAGATACCCTATCAACACTAGCTCTTGAGAATTTGGAAGGGACTTGATTTGAAACCCTCTTCTTAATTTAGGCTTGTCTTATATCTCAAGCCTATTCTTAGAAGAACCTCCATCAAATGTCCTTGCACTCATAGTATCTCTACTTTTTCACTTAGATCTTGCCTCCTCAACCCTTCTTGCATAAACAATAACACGGGAAATGTTCATGTTGTCATGTAGCACGATCAATTTTCACTCCTCTTGTAAGTCCTACGACAACCCCGTCACAAAACTGCTCATTTTATCTATAGGATCGGAGACCAAAAAGGAGAATACTTAGACAAAGTAATGAATTCCAGAGATTACTCATGGACACTCTTCCTACCTTGACGATTAATGATGAACTCCATCACTTTCTCCTCTGTAGCAATTCGGAAAATTGCATGTCTTGTGAATAGCCTAATTGATCTTTAAAAATGCCTATTGGGAGTACATGGGTATCTCAATGCCCAATATCGAGAAATATTGGGCATAGTAGAGAAAATTGGCTAAGTGGTATAAGCCAATTTAAATATAATACCCAAATAAGAAAAATATTGGGCCACATTAGAAAATACTTGCTTAAAAGGTGTTAGCTAATTTTTCTAATTATTAATGAGCTTGTTAAGGAAATCTACTTTCAATGAAGACCCTAAGCTAAATTAATATTTTATTTCTTAACTCACAAATTTCGTACTAGGCATCAAAGTGGCAAGCCTAGTACAACAGCACATAGCACATCATCAATTAAAATGATTATGTATATTAAGCAGTGCCCAAGGACTTGGTGAGGGTCCTTGGGACAATAAGTAAATATTCACAAATGAATCATAAATAATAGTTAGTAAGTAAAGTACAACAAACCCATGTGCAATACATGTGAAGAAGCTGCCAATGGATGGGACAAACCTAACCAAATTCAATTAGGGTAGTTAGGGGGGAAAACGTGCACAAGGGACCACTCCATGTGGTGTCTAACCTCCCTACCGATTATATACTCTAACCTACTCCCTAAAAAAATAAATAACCTAGTACTAACAGAGTTGGACCAATTAGTTCACCCGACAACCTAGGACAAAAGCCGGGTTGGCACTAACCTTGTACTAGTTAAAGAGACAACCTAGTACCTAACTTGGGATGGTCAAAAAGGTTAGTTATGGTCCTACAAACTTATGGATATTTTAGAAATCAACCTACAATAATTAATTAATTAATTTAGCAACTTAATTAACTAATTTAAAGGGGCAAAACTGAAATCACAAATCAATTTCCAGATTTCGGTTAAAACAAGAAAAAGACAATGTAATACCTAACCTAGGATGGTTCAAAGGATTAGTTATGGTCCTAATGACTAAAGGGTACTTTTGTAATTAACTTAGGTAACCTAATTAATTAAATTAGAAATTCAATTAATTAGTTTAAATGATCAAAACGAAGTTCTTACACTGACCTAGTACAACTCAAGAAACATCCTAGTACTTACCCTAGGATTGTCCAAAAGAGATATTTGGTTCCAATGCCTGAGTACTTTAGTACATACCCCTTGGTACCTAAATTAATTAAATTAAAGATTTAATTAATTAATATAAAGTCAAAATGTTGACCAAAACCATAGTCAACACCAATTTCCAGATTTGACTAAGTGTTATGTTCTCCTATGTTTAGTCAACTTAGGAGGGGTATTTTGGTAATTTATTAATTAGTTTATTAAATAAACTTTTTAAACCTAAGTTTTACAATTCAATATAAGTTCATAAACCTAAAAATAACGTTCAAACTCAAATAAAAAAAAGGGACGCAAAACAATAATCAAGCGAAGGAAAGAAAAACAGAAAATTCCATTGATTCTCCTAGTCGATTTCAATGCTTCTCCAACTTTTAGTTCAAGATGGTCTTCGTAGATTATGTTCTAATTAAGGTATGGTTTTATCTCCTAGAATTATTTCTCCAAGAGTATTTTCTTTGAACGATTCACAAGATCTTGAAAACTAGGGTTGTCCCTGTCGAACTTCCCTTCCCTAGTATCCTTTTAGATTTCATTGTTTAATAGGTTAGAGGTCATGTTGTTGGTATGTGGTGATGGCTGTTATTAACATATATATCTCTTCAATGATGAGTATCGATTGAAACTAGAACTTGTGATTGCATAAAGTTAATCTTATCATGATAATTAAGGATCGATAATATGCTAAGTTAAGTCCATGATGTGTTAACTGAATATGTGTCTTTGGATGAATGTTGAATTGCTGTTGTTATGATTTTATGAAGATGATAAAGCCATAAAATATTAATAGAATGCTGTCCAATATTTTCTTAAAATGTTACACTAAAATCCATAAACTAAGAAGTGACTCAAAGACATATATGAATTCATATATTGATTAAATTTGCTATCTAGCTCCAATAAAGTTGGCTAACTCTATTTGGTCAACATAAATATATTTTAATGGCTATGAACATATTTATATGATTGAAAGATTGCCTAAGGTTTCATACATATTGAAATTTAAATCAGAACATACGTAAAATAGGCTTATGCCAAAAAGAATGAATTTGCTAGTCTAACATCCCAAATCAATACTAATAATATGTCAATTCTTGTGTTGTACGAGTATAAAATATATATTAAGCACTTATAAAGTAATATCAGTGAATCCATAACAAAGGGCATGACATTAATTGGGACAACTCCCAACATGCTCCACTAGAATGAACGATGAACATATGAAACTCATTGAATGAAGTACTCATCGTATGTAAATTGTGATACGAAGCTACTAAATTAAATTAACTAAGTAACGTGAGTTATTACATAATTAAAGGGTTATAAATTTAGTAAGTGACCATAATGGGGTATTAAAGAAAGTGAGACAAGTCTTACTTACACCAAAGCTAATTTGCTAAAAGAATACTCACGAATGAAGGTTTTAGAATGTGTAAACTAGTCTCATTAACACATAAGGATGATATGTAAGGACAATTCACATTCATCAATGCAAATTAAGGATGATATGAAATATCAATTCACATTTCATCAATGTAAACTAAAGATGACCAGTCATCAATAGAGTACGTAGATCTCAATCTAATTGTAAGCTTCCATAATTCTTGAGTCAACACTAAAAGATAATAAAATGATCATTCATGTAAAAAGGGATTAGCAAATAAGATGTATGTAATGAAATGGTGATACCCTTGAAGGGTTAAGTAAGAGTGTGAAACACACTGATTGGCCAAGTGCATTGGCATATGATGAAATGAACATTAACTTTAAAGGGATGAGTAATTATGAAAAGCAAATGTGATAATTCTAATGAATGTGGTGACAATATGATAAGAGTCTAATTTGAAAAATGAGAGCAATATCAAATGAGCCTAAGTAAATGTTACAAAAACGTACTCACATGTGAGAGTGTAAAAACAATAAAGATACAAGTCTCATGTACTCTCTAATGGAAGTATTGAGAATGATGTATACTTAATAGTAATTATTAGATGATAAAAAATGTATTTAGCTATGATGTCCTCATACTTGAAGCCAGCTTCCATGACGTATGAGTTAAATGAAATGGAAGTTATATTGAGCACCGATAGGCTAGCTATGAGCGATGATGCCTTCTTTTGGGAAGGGCGGAGGTTCACGTAACTCACATGAGATGAGATTGTCTGGCATTCCAAGTATGGATCTCCTTATATATCCTTGTCTTTGAACCTATGCTGCCATTATTGGTATCTAGCAGGATAAACTCCCTATATACGGTATCATGTTCGGGTCACTTTGGCCGGTGATTCCACCTCTTTTTGGTGTCGGGAAGACAGTGGATTTCATGATGCTCACATGATCTATGTCGGTAAAGGTTAATTTCCCCGAAGAAATAATGAGTCCAACCTCCAAGTATGAAAAATAATGACATGAACGATACCGAAGGAGTTTGTGCAAGACAATCAGGAGGTGAAATCAGATTCAAGTAATGGCATTAGGTAATTCTCGATCATTGCAATTCATAATCCCGATGAGAGTCTTAAACTTCATCCTAGTTATAGTTGATGTGTACATAAACTTACGAATGAATGAAATCAATAATGTGAAGTCCGAATGAATAAATGAAGCATACTCTGTGTTTGGTAAAGAAGGCCCTCAGGTTAAGGTCCCGTATCTTGGGACCTTACATGAAATGTCTTAATGCGACATAAAAGATTCCAATGTCTCATGTATATGAAATGTATAATATTTAAAACATGAAAGTAATAAGATGAATGGCATGATCAATAGAGAATTGCCTATGAAAGGTAATGAATGTATAGTTTAAAGAATAACTCACTATAAGGTAGGGAAATAATTCCTTAGTCCTTGGATTACTTACATCGATTCATTGTGGGTATGGGACTACAATGAACCCTTGAAGTTGTGAGTAAAACATACAACAAAAAGAATTATTGAACTACACAACAACAAGAAGAAAAAGACTGAAAAAAAATCTAAGTGTACAAAGAGAAGCTCTCGACCTAAGAGAATAAAAAATCTCAAATCTTCGCCCAAGTTGTTCTAAAATTATGTTGATCATACTAATGTTTTGTAATCATATATAAAATAAGGTTTGTGATTTGAATGGATTAAAATACATCATATTCATACAACAATACACAACTAACGAATTAGTAAAGTCTAATGACTAGACTTTCCACAAATGGCATGTTGTTTAGGAAGAGCATTCATTAATCATACATATCTTTACGTGTATGTGTTCATGAAACCATTCTTATTAAAAGTGTTGTACTAACCCGCTACTATTTACTATTTTTATAGGTGCAGGTAAAAGGACAGATTGACGACACTTGCAGCGGTTTGGTCTTTAGCGTTTTGCCAAACCATTTGGTTGGTCCTCCTGATTTTGAGGATGCTACAAATTTAGTATATTCTTAGTTTAAGAAAAATCTAGTGGATTTTGTCCCTAAATTTTTTTTTTGGAATTTCATTTTGAAGCTTTTGTAATAAGGCTGTGTTTAGCAAACATATCTATGATATATTCTTATTCTATTTCAAATTTATTCTTATTATAGTTGGTTGTTACATTTATGTTGAGCTTATATATAATAAATTCATGAAATAAATATATGTAGTATATGTATACTTTATACGTTAAAATTTTTTAAAGTTTCCGCTAAAAATAACCATATGAAGGTGATGAATTCAAGGTGAGGCTTGTCTGCGACCTCTGAGAGGTCAACAATGCATGTTGTGATCTAGATTCCAGAATCCGATTGTGAAAAACTTGGTACCTGAGCATGAGATTGAAGTACCTAGGAACTAAAGCTCAACACAATAACGTTACGTAGTTTCTTACTTATGGTTGTGAAGCGCGCCATAATCATGACTTACAGACTGCACGATGATTGGAAATTCTTCCTTTTTCTACTCTTTATTGTTCTATCTAGAGTTTTGACTCTTCGTGTCGATATAAGTATCTAACTTCCTTATTGTGTGAATGCGTAGAAGAATAGACAAAATAATTAGAATGGCCAAGTGGTCTAAGGCTCCAGGCTCATATCTGGCTTTCCATAGAAGAGGCCATAATGGAAATGCCCTACATAAGTGATAGATGTGTGGTGAGTGTGTTTGTTAACATGCAAGTGAATGCATGATAATGTCTAAAATCCTTTTATGAATTTTGATGAGGAGGAGGAGGATACGTTGTCTACATACCCACTCAATAATATGGCTTAGACATAGATTTGCTTCGTAAGGCTGCAGTTTCCAAAAAAGTTTGGCTAAATTGAGAAGGGCGTGGTTCATATACAATAATCCAAGGCAAATTCTTAGCCACACTAAATACTGTAGTCTAATCCCCCACGAGAAACAGGTTTATGCATTGAAACGAAGAGAGGCACAAGAGAATTCCACGTATATGGATAATGGTAACTTTCTTATATTCTCCTTTCCTGTTTATGCATTATTAGATCTAGGATCTACCTTTTCTATTGTAACTCCTTTTGTGGGTAATCAATTTGACTTACTTCCTAAGAACTTACATGAACCGTTTCTCGTTAGTACTCCCATAGGAAACATTTTCAAGGCCGAAGGGGTATATACAGAAGTATATTACATAGTGGTCAGTCCTTTTGAAATTAAGTTGGGCGTCATTAAGTTCAAATCTTAAGGACAACAAGCTTTTATCTAATAGGTTAGATATACTCTTCCCAAATCTTGTTTATGTTTAAGAAACTCAAAGTTTAATATCTTTAGTGGATTTGGTGTTGTAAGTACCTAATCGTATGTCTTATAATAGCACTATGTGAGTTAAAACAAATTTATGTTACAGTTTATGTTGCTGTTTTTGTGTAGAATAGGCATGTTTTCTGTGTAGCATGATTTGCGATGTGCATTAAGTTAAGTGTGATTTAGAAGGAAATTCCTTAATCTCAAATATGAAGTTTCAGATGAGCTTGAATGATATGCATCATCAAAATAAGTGTGAATCAAATACTCACAAAAGAGAAACATTTAAGCATGATAGAGTAACTTTTGAAAGTCACCCTCTTTGTTATGTTATTTGTAAGTTTCATTCGGGGATGAATCTTCTTATAGGGGGTGGGGATAATATAACATTCTGAAAAATTGCATGTCTAGTGAAGAGCCCAATAGGAAGGAATGTGTATTGGGGGTACATAGGTATCCCAATACCCAATTTTGAGAAATATTGGGCATAGTATATAAAATTTGCTAAGGGGTATTAACCAATTTCTATATAATACCCCAATAAGAAAAATATTGCAATATTAGAAAATATTGTCTTAATGGGTGTTAGCCAATTTTCCTAAGTATTAATGAGCTTGTTAATGAAATGTACCTGCAATGAAGAACCTAAGATAAATTAATATTTTATTCCTTAACTCACATATTAGGTACTAGGCATCCAAGTGTTAAGCCTAGTACCATCGAACATAGCACATGATTATTTAAAATGATCATTTAAATTAAGTACTGCCCAAGGACATGGTAAGGGTCCTTAGGACAATAAGTATACATTCCCAAACGAACCATAAATCATGTGACCAAAAGAATTATTGAACTAAACAATAAAGGGAAGAAAAAGATTGAAAAATAATCTGTGTACTAAGAAGAGCTCTCAGCCTAAGAGGATAAAAAATCTCAAATCTTCATCCAAGAGGTTCTAATATTATGTTTATGATACTAATTTTTTGTAATCATATATAAAATGAGTTGTGTGCTTTGAATGTATTAAAATACATCATATTCATACTACAATTCACAACTAATCATTTCGGAAAGTTTAATGACTAGACATTCCAGAAATGGCATGCTGCTTAGGAAGAGCTTTCGTTGATCATGCATACCTTTATGTGTATGTCTGAATAAACCCGTACTTAGTACAAGTGGTGTAATAACACCCTAATATTTAATATTTTTATAGGTGCAGGTCAGAGGACAGGTTTACGACACTTGCAGCGGTTCAGACTTCAGTGTTTCTCCAAACCATTTGGTAGGTCCTCATGATTTCAAGGATGCTACAGACCAAACCATTTGGTAGCTCCTCATGATTTCGAGGATGCTAAACATATAGTCTAGCCTTAGATTTCAAAAAAGCTAGGGGATGTTGTCCCTAGACTTTCTTTCGTAAAGCTTTAGTAATAAGGTCTTGTTTGGCAAACGTATTTATGATATATTCTTATTCTATTTCAAATTAATTATTATTATAGATGGTTGTTAAATTTATGTTGTTCTTAGTGCATGATGAATTCAAGAAATAAATAAATGAAGTCTATGTATACTTCATACGTTTAAAAATTTTATATTTTTTGCTAAAAATAACCATATCAATGTGATGATTGCAAGAAGAGGTCAACGACGCCGGTTGCGATTCGAATTTCAGAATCAGGGTCGTGACATCCTTCCTCATCTCTCTAGGGAATAACCTATCTAGAAAATGTGCATTAAAGATCTTCCAAGTCACTGGACCAACCCCCAATGACCTATTATCACTCCATTGCACATACAAAGTTTGAGCGACATCCTTGAAACTTCATCTTTGTGAATAATTGATTCACAACTTACTCGGGATGATTGATATTACTCAAAGATTATCTAAAGGTTCATATATGAGATTAAGGAACTTTCTTCTCAATCTTACTTTAACTTGACTCTCATAACGCTTACGCAACCCTTAAATCACGAACACGCTATAAAAAATAGTAACATGAATGCAAGCATGAACTAATATTAATTCATATAGTGCAAGTATAAAACACACAGTTGTGGACTTACAACACATAAACCGCCTAATGCACATCTTATTACAAAAAATTAGACATCAGAAGACTTTTTCTAACCTCAAGAACTGAACAAGTGAGGGTAACGGGGTCTCCTATCGGCCGAGTAAGACCTCCAAACTTAAGGTGTTCAGCCTTAACTTGTTGGTAATTTGGGCACTCCTCCATAAACTTAGAAATATCTTGCTTTATACCTTCCAACCAATAGATCTCCTTTAGATCATGATACATCTTAAAACTTATTCACTATGGACATGAAGTCTATGGAAAGAACTTCATATTCTAAGTCATTGACTCTGGCTAAGTGGTATTAATACCCGTTAGATAACATCTTATTGGCTTTAAGACGCGAAACTATTTGGCTTGTTGGATTTGAACTGCGCCCTTCCCATTTAAGCTCTAACTTATTAGGATACTGAAACCTTACTAACTTATTTCAAACGTCTATGGTAGAATAACACTTATGGATCCAATCCATGCCCAAAATTTATATCAAAGTCAAGCATGGTTAATTATATTAGGTCAGCATAGGTAACTCTATCAAGAATAATTTATGGGCAATCTCTATATACCCTTTCAGCTCTAATACTGTTCAGTGGGAGTACATACTAGAAAAGGCTCATGCAAGATCTAAGGAAGCAAGTCAAATTTACTCTCTACTAAATGAGTAACAAAAGACAAGGTAGATTCTGGATCTAAAAATGCATATACAAGAATATAAAAGACATTCAAGGTACCAGTGACCACAACAGATGACTTCTACTGCTCCTCTCCACCTTTCAAAGCATAGAACCTTAATCTGGCTCCTAAGACTAACTCATCCATCCCAACACTTTTAGTACCATACCTGAGCCACATCCTTGAGCGGTTATGCAACTAACTCAGCCTTCTCCTTTTCATTAAAACCCATTGAACAAAGAATTTTGTACAACTCATCCACAAA
The DNA here is from genome assembly GCF_036512215.1 of Solanum lycopersicum. Lineage (NCBI taxonomy): Eukaryota > Viridiplantae > Streptophyta > Magnoliopsida > Solanales > Solanaceae > Solanum > Solanum lycopersicum. The sequence goes on along the minus strand of NC_090807.1, from coordinate 31,969,146 downwards.
CATTTGGGGATCCTCATTAGTTCTTGACCCGAAGTAGACTGGAAGATTCATTCTGGTGAAATCCCTCAGTCTGCTAGCCATGGTGCTAGCATGTGGTTTCTCCCTTAGAGCACCGTCTCTAGTGGCCTTGGATGTGATACCATGTAACTAAGTAGTGACGGCTTGGGCCATCTGAACCAGCGCTGCTTTCACTCCTCCAGTTGTCAATGCAGCTAGGCTGATAGGCACTTACACTCCAGCTGCTGGAGCTTGAGGAGGATTTTAGTTTCCCCTTGCAACTGTGTCTTTAACTCCCCTACCTCCGTTTATTACTTCATTTTTCCACACACACAGACAAGAAGGTAATATGATTCTAGTGACAGAAAATGTCAAAGCTATACACAACACGATAAAGAGTAGAAGAAGGGATGATTTCAAACATCACTTAGCCTCTAGTCCTAATTGTGGCACGCTTCACAACCATAAGTTAGAAACTACGTAATGTGGTTGTTTTGATCTTTACTTCCTAGGTATTTTGTTTTCATGCTCTGATACCATGTTTGTCCAATCCGGATTCTGGAATCCCAATGCAGCCGGTGGCGTGAACCTCTCAAAGGTCGCAAACAAGACTCTTCTTAGCTTTCATTACAATCATATATTAAAATTTGTGGAAAATCTAAAACTTTTAAAACATAATTAAGTATACATAGAATTCATATGATTAATATATAGAATAATATATTAATGATCTCAAATTAAACAGCCATCTACAAACGATTAAGCAATTCAATGAAGAAATCAATATATCTTAATAGTTTGTCAAACGGCCTTAATAAAAATCTTTGAATAAAAGTCTGAAATAAAATGCAAGGGACAACATCCAATAGTTATGGATAAATTATTAACCAGCAATGTTAGCTGTAGCATCCTCCAACTTAAGAGGACCTACCAATGTCTGGAGATCGCTGATCCAAACCGCTTTGATGAGTCTTCAATCTGCTTTCAGACATGCGTCTATAAAATAGTAATCATATAAGGTTAGTACACACTTGTACTAAGTATGGGTATATGCACATATACACATAAGGACTATGCATGATGAAGGAAAACTCTTCCTTTAACAATATGTCATTTCTGTAAAGTGAAGTAACTAGACATTCTTTATTCGTTATTGTGAATTATGGTATCAATATGACATATTTTAATGCATTCAAAGTACACAACTCACTTTGTATATATAGATAAAACCTTACAGTCATGAACATAATTTTAGGACAACCCGAACAAAATTTTGAAATTTGCACCTCCAAACTTGAGAGCTCCTTTCTCAACACTGAGTTTATTTTTCAGTCTTTTTCTTCTTGTTGTTGTGTGGTTTAAAAATCTCTTTATTATTCTACTTTACTTACAAGTACAATGATTCATTGTAGTCCCATACCTACAATGAATCAAGTAATATCCAAAAGACTAAGGAAATGATTTGGATACCCTCACAACAAGTTATTCTTTCAATTTTTGTTATATTGGGCATGAAATATTTATAAGCCAATATTTATTGGCTATACCCATCTATTGATCATTTGCATAACATAAAGCTGTTAGGGCATATATTCTCCCTTTAAATGATTGAGTCATTATATTTTTCTCTCTTTATTGACATATATATATTGGCTAATATATTATGTCATTATAATCCAATCTTTTATTGTCTATGACCATAATTTGTTAAAACTTCATTCTTATCCAAACTGGTGATTGATATTCTTAATCTTTTACTTTCTCAGTTCACATTGAACATATGTTTCTACTTCTTTGATTTGTTGTTCACTATGAACATGCTACATTCATTCTTTCTTACTTTCTTTAGAGAATTATATTGCATTAACTGAAGTAGATCGTGAGAGATAACATGAAATCTTGTGTCTTCCCCACATCGAAAAGAGGTGATTCACGAGTTAAGGTGAACCATGTTCTGTGTATAGCCTACACCAAAAATGGGGTTTCACCGGCTAAAGTGCAACCAAGTAAGTGTCTATCCCGCACCAAAAAGAGAGGGTCACAACTGAAGTGAACTGAATAATTTCGAGATCTATAACTGACATAGATCATGTGAGCTAAACATGAAATCCGGTGTCTTCCCCACACCAAAAAGAGGTGGAATCACCGGGCAAAGTGAAACAACATCATACCAAGCTCTCTTAGGTGGAATCCACTGGCTAGTTCCTATGATGGCAACATAGTTCAAATACCAGGAGACATATGGAGACTACTTGTCAACCTTGGTGGTAGAAGAGTCTCATGAGATATACATGTGCTGCACAAGCTCATTGCAAGTCTATCGGTGCTACGCTCAGATTTACTTTACTTTCTTATCTTTTAGAGTTTGACCCAAATGGAATCTTGCTTATAATTATGAGGTTTACTTAACTCTTTGGATAACCGGTCATCTCTTTCTTGACTTGATGAAATGTGAATATATCCTTACGTTATCTCTTAGTGGTAATGAGACTTGTCTCACGATTATTAGCACCCTCTTATGTTAATCTCTTTAACATGTTTTTCTAGGTGTTAGTGAGACTTTTCTCACTAATTTTAACACATAATTCTGGTCACATTCATAATTCTTAAACTTTTAATTATGTTATGACCCACCTTATCTTGTTCAATGAAATTTCGTATCTTTATACCACTCCTTATGAACGTCATAAACTGTGTTTAATGTAATTACTAATATTCTTTGTGTATTTGGATACAGTATATTGGGACTTCTCCTAATAATTGGCATACCCTTTGTTATGAATTCAAAGTTATATTGATTATGCTTAATTTGGTATAACTTAGTTATTAGCCAATTTTGTATAATGTTTTGAAAATACATTGTAAGCCCATTTATTGACATAGACTAATTTTTCATATATTATGGTAATGTAGAATATTTTTAGCCAATTTATGGGCATAAGGCAAACTTTCACTAGACAATGGTCATAAGAATGTCTTTAGCCAATTTTTTTTAAATAACATAGTAAGCAAATTCTATTTAACTTTTTGGACAACATATTCCTAGAAAATTTGTTCGCATAAATCAAACTATGATATTATTACTAGCCAAGTCAATTAATTTCATGAATGTAGTATAGTGATTTTATCATTCTAAGCAAGTTTACATTCATAGTGAACTAATCTTCATGACTGATCCATACCAACTTTATCTTCTTGAACACATTTAGGCATTAAAACATTCTTTAACAAGTGTAACCAATACTTTAACCATAGGAATCAAATCTTTAAGCCTCATCAGACATTAACATATGAAGAACCCTATCATGACCAGAGTTTAGACCCAAGACGTGACCGGCGTTGTTGACCTCTAAGAGGTCGAAGAAAATCCTACATATGTCACATCGTTACTTCATCTAGGTTAATTTAAGCAGAAAATATGAAATTTTTGTTACTAAACAATTATATAAGAAATTCTACTAAACACACAAATGTTCACAACAAACCATATAATATTAAAATTATCAAATGAAAGAAATAGTTCCAGCTGTATTAAGTGTAAACTTGCAAAAATGGCACCAATACTATGTCTGAAATAGGATGAGAAAGAATGCTACTGGAACATACTCCACTAACTCAAACCTATATCTAAGCTAGAATATAATGGGAAAGCATCTTCGAAAGCATGAGGGCCTACCAAATCCTGATGAATGATCCACGTCCGGATCGCTTCAGCATCGACATGTAAGCTCTAACATAAGCCTGTGCATGTGCCTAAAAATGTAGAGTTGTATTGGATTATTACACACTTTTAGTAAGTATGGGTATATGAAAGCACACACCAAGGACATACATGATTAAGAAGATCTCTTTCCTATCTATACGAATTATGGAATGTCAAGACAATGAACTTTCCAATTTCAAATTAGGAAAGTTATGCCATGAGAGTAACATGCATCATCATACTTATCATTTTGCAAACAACACATAACATATTACACATATCATATCACATAGTTCATATTATTCTTTCATATGTCATACGACCTTGAAATCATGAACTTGACATAAGGACTTCCCAAAATGAGGGTTGAACATATGGTACCTAAACTAGGAAGCTTTCTTTAACAAAAATAGAGTCTTCTTCATTAATTCATACGTACTTCATCTTCATTCTTTCATATACTAGTGCAGCAACAAATCATACCTAGGATGTAGTTTAAGACTCTCATCAGGTTCGTTGTGCAATGACCAAGAATAACCTAGTGTTATTACCTAAGTCTAGCTCACCATTTAATCATCCTATCCTAACACCTTTGCTATCATGCATTTAATTATGTGTGTTCGTTGAGGCTTGCCTCGTTATTTCTTTGGGAACTTTAAGCTAACCGACATAGATTATATGAGCATCATGAAATGAAGTGTCTAATCCCCACACCGAAAAAGGTTTAATCACTGGACAAATTGAACCAAAACATGCTAGCGTATATAGGGAATTGAACCCTGCTAGATACATATATTGGTAGTATAGGATCAGTGACTAGGAGATATAGGGAGACTATAAGAGTTACGCGAACCGCTGCCCTTCCGAAAGGAAGGCATCACCGCTCATAGCTAGCCTATGGTGCTCAGTATGAAGTTCCATTACATTCAACTGATACATCATGGAAGTTGCCTTCTAGCATGTGGACATCATAGATCATTAGATGATTTCTCATATCATCATTAGTATAAAGTATGCATTAACTTCAATACTTTCATTAGAGTGTTCATAGAGACTGGTCTCTTCATTAGCTTTCCATTCTCATAGGTGAGTACGTTTTGATAACACTTACTTAGGCTCATTTGACATTGCTCTCATCTTTCACATTAACCTCTTATCATATTGTCACCTCATTAATTAACTTTAACACATTTAGTTTTCATAATTACTCACCGCTTCACGTGAATTTTCATTTAATCATATGCCAATGCACTTGGCCATTTAGTGAGTTTCACACTCTTTGTTAACCCTTCTATGGTTAAATCATTTTATCACATACATCTTTGGCTCACTTATATTTAATTTATACTAGACTTATGAGTCCATATATGCAAGCCATGATGCTTCATTCATAGCTTGTCTAAGTGATTCATGTTTACCCCAAATTATAAGACTTATGCATTTTGTAGATATGCCAAGATATTGATTTCGATCCTTAGAGGCAGCATTCATTAAATATTTGTTTGCGTTTGAACTATGTGTCAATGAGGAATTGGGAAAGGGAACCCGATTTCGAATCCCTTGAACAATACGTAATCTTATTTTTATCTTGTTAATTTCATTTTTAAGATTTGGGAGACCTTAGTTCGATTCCAATCAACCCCATAATATATCTTTCTTGTTCTTCTCTCCTTTTTCTTTTTAAGGCAAAGAGGTTGTGGGATCAATTCCCCACAAGCTCATTATCTTTCTTTAATTTATCTCTTAACTTTCTTACCTATCAAAGAGGTTGTGGGTTCAATCCCCACTCTCAACATTTATTTTTTCCTTTATTTTTCTCCTAACTATCTCATACTTTCAATAGGTTGTGGGTTCAATCCCCACTCTTTAAATCTTACTTTCTCCTTTTTTTTTCTCCTTCTTTCTCATCCATTTAAGAGGTTGTGGGTTCAATACCCACTCTCCACATTTAATTTTCTCCATTATTTTTCTCCTGAATCTCTAATACAGTCAAGAGGTTGTGGATTCATTCCCAACTCACCACATCTATTTTTCCTTTCATTTTTCTAATGAAATTTTTATGTAATTTTCATTTTGTGAGGTCATGGATTCAATCTCCAATAACCTCAAATTTTTAAATTTTTTTGAACACACAACTAATTTTCCTCATCCTTGGCTGAGACTCCAAATTTCTAGCAAGTTGGTAATTTGGTCTGTTCAAATCCATTTTCCTCTCAATCTTTTCTTTATTCTCTTTTGTAGAATTCATGTAAGGATGTCTTGGGTTCAGTCATTAGTGATCTCACTTATTTTATATTCATTTTTTATATCATTTTGTACAACTTTATTTGGCCGAACCCAACCTACCAGATCCTGGAAAGTTTTTCTCTATTTCAGCTTCTTTTTATCATCATTCATACGTTAATTTTTAAGGCATTTCGTGGATCATTTGGTTCATCTTTAAGTGTAATCTTTTTATGATTATATTCAGCCAAAAATAACAATTAAATCCAGAAACATTACACTCATATGAACATCACACTTTAAACATTTACATATACGAAAACTCAACATTTATAACACAAAAATTTCAGGTAGCAACATAGTTAATTTACAGCACACACATGGTGACACAATGAACGTGCAACACTTTTCCGGAATACATATTTCATTTATTTCATAATTTCCAAATATATAATCAATATGTAATCACAAGAAGACCTAAAATTATCTACCAGAAAACATACAAATGCATGCTTTGAATCTTTCAAAGGATCTAATGACAGGGGCATGCAGCGGGGACAACCTTATTTTCTCTATTGGAATTTAAACTGAATTTAGGGGTCTCTTGGGAAAGGGAAAGAGAGAGAAGAAATTCCACACCTAAATATCGTTCCACACTTGTTTATATGCTGCCAATTTCCCGCGAAACCAAGCCTCACCACCGAAATTTTAAGCACAATCCCGTCAAGAACATGTTTTTCTTTACGTTTTTAGACTAACTTTTCTTTTCAGTTTTTAGCGCACAATTTCTTGATGAACTTTATTATTTTTTGTTTTGTTCTATTTTTTTTTTACAGAATTCATAACTGTAAAAGAGAGAGAGGAGTAGAGAAAAATGTGAGAATGAGTGAATTACGATTAGGATAGTAAGTTTAGACTTCGTAAAACTAGGACTTCTTATTATTTATTAATATTATTATTATTGTTATTATTATTATTATTATTCAAAATCTGATTTTTTTCTTTAATTAAATTAATAATTAAATATTAATTAATTAAATTAATTCACCAAATAAAATAAGTAAAATTAAATCATTGCTCCCACCTAGGTTCGAACCCAAATGGAGCTTAATTTCACTCAAAGGGCCAATTTTGGTCCCCTCCACCATATTAATTAATTAATTAAATATATTGGGTTATTATATAACTACCCTTATTGTGGAAAAGACAATTTTACTGCTAGACCCTCCAAACTGAAGATCACCCCTTTTTAAGTCCGGTTAGACTCATTCGGGTAAATCTTCATATTCAGGTATCCTATATTGAAGGACACAACCTTTCCTAGATCAACTAACTCACCAAGTTAGTTGGTTTGGCTGTTCCAATGGTTCAGAGGTCTGGTTCTACACGCATCAATCCATGTGAATCTGGTCTAATCAAAGGAATTATAGATACATTAAGAATTACTTAGCATACTCATTTTAGGGTTTGGTACATTATCCCACCCCCCCTTCCTTAGGAACATTCGTCTTAAAATGACACTATACATCATTTTAAAATAAAGAGGGTGATTTTCAAAAATATTTGTTCATATTTGAGACTTTTCCCTTTGTGAATTTCGATTTCACACTTATTCTTGATAAAGCATATTACTCAAGCTTATTTGAAGCTTCATATTTGAGATTGAGCAACTTCCTTCTCAATCGCACTTAACTTGACGCACCTCACAACTCATTAAACACAAAAAAAATCCATGTCCGCGCTATACAATAACATCAACATGACATGCAAACATGAGTTCATTTTAACTCACATTGTGCATTTATTACACATAAGATTTTTGGACTTACAACACCAAGTCGACTATTGCACTAAAACTTAGTGTTTCTTAAAATAAACAAGCCTTAGGAGGAGTATATCTAACAACTTAAATAACATCTTGTTCTTCGTAAGATTTTAGATAATATGGCTTTGTTTGATTGATCCACGCCCTGCCCATTTATACCCTATCTCATTTGGCAACTAAAACGTCACTACCCTTGTTTTATAGTCAATGGTAGCATAAAACTTATGGAGAAAATCCATAACTAAGATATTCAATGCTTTTTGTTGGTTAATATCTGATTCACATATTAGAAGGTTGGTCACATCCTTGAAAAATACTAGCAGCTTCAAAATAATAGACTAAGGAACTATTTCCTAAACTAGTCTGATCAAAGCATATAACATAAATAAACACATAAGTCAGCAACCCACATGATGACCCCAACATATTTACTTCATACTAGAGTATTAAACCAAACACATGATTAACTAATTTAGTATACACACTCGAATCATCACTAGCGGTGTCTTCCCATACCCCCTAGACAATCCTTCGGTTGAACTTTCTCCTTTCCTTTTTCTCGACAACTCATATATGAACAATACTTCATCATGTGAACCAATTTTCTAAAATGGAACAAGTTTTAGATCCCCTCCTACACTCTTCTCCATGAAGTTTGCCATATTTCCTACAAGATGGACTCTCTTGAGGTGTATCTACTTCACTATTTCTCTAAACTCTAGGCTCGAAATCCCTCTCATAGCGACCCTTAAATAAACTTGAATCCTCTTGGTGGTAGAGTCCCTTTATAAACATTGGCTAATCTCTTATTTTATTTTCTACTCTTCCTTGGAAAATTCTCCTCATCTTTCCTGGACATGTTCCCTTCCCTAGTATGCTTCCTCTTCCTTTTTTTCCACTTGTTGGACATATACCATAATCTTGGAAAGTTCGATGCTACAGTAAAGCATATCTTCCCTACACTCCTCCTCCAGATCCTCAACAATTTTTCAACCAGTGCAAACGGGAGGATTCATCCTCGTGAAGTCCCTTAACCTGTTAGCCATGGTGCTTGCATATGGGTTCTCCCTTCGAACACCTTGTTGCTCCGCCTGGGTTGTCGTAGCTTGATCTTACAAGGTGATGGCTTGGTCCATCTGTACCAAGGTTGTCCTCACTTCTCCATCTGTCAACCGTGTTGGGTTAACATGCATCTCCATTCCTGCAGCTGGAGCATGGGTAAGAACTATATTAACCCCAGCAATTGCTTCCCCAATCTCTCCACCTACGTTTCTCATCGTATTCATCTATTTAAATCTCAAAAGTTGATGTTAGATACGTTCTTAAGACAAAGAAATCAGACATTATAGAAGGATTAATAAGATAAGAAGAAGGGGATTTTCGTATGTATAATGCAGTCTCTAATAACGGGTAAGTGGTGCACTTCACTACCATGACCTAGAAACTAATCAATGTGGTTGATGTGAATTTATTATCCTAGGAAGTTAACATAGTGCTCTGATACCAAATTTTTCATAATCGGAGTTTATACTATAGACGAGACTGGCGTCGTTGACCTCTCAGATGTCGCAGACACGAATACATATGTCATCCTTACTTCATCTAGCTAGGATAATTTTAGCAGAAAATTTGAATTGTTTTACGTATCATTAATATAATACATTCTACTTAAATTCATGACTGTTCACAACCAACCATCTAATATTAAGATCATGAAATGAAAGAAATAGTTGCATACTGCATTAAGTCTATGCTTGCAAAAATAGCACCAATACAAATGTTTGAAATAAGAAGAGAGAGCAATGCTATTGGAACATACTCCACTAACTCAAACCTATATCTAAGCTACAATATAATGGTCAAGCATCCTCGAAAGAATGAGGACCTATCAAACTTCTATGGATGCTTCATGTCCGGATAACTTCAACAGCGACCTATGAGCTCTAACTCCACCTGTGTATGTGCCTAAAATGTAAATTTGTATGGGATTAGTACACACTTGTACTAAGTATGGGTATATGCAAGAACACACTAAGGGCATACATGATTAAGAAGATATCTTTGCTATCTATACGAATTATGGAATGTCAAGTCAGTGGACTTGCAAATTTTTTATTAGGAAATCATGCCGTGAGAATAACATGCATCATCATACTTATCATTTTTTAAACATCACATAACATATTACACATCATATCACATAGTCCATATCATTCTTTCTAATTCCATGAGACCTTAGAATCATGGACTTGACATTAGGACTTCCCAAAAAGAGGGCTTAACATATGGGACATTAACTAGGGAGCCTTGTTTAACAAAAACAGAGTCTGCTTCATTCATTTATACATACTTCATTTTCATTCTTTCATATACTAGTGCGGCCACCAGTCATTCCTAGCATGTAATTTAAGACTCTCATCGGGTTCGCTTTGCAATGACAAATAATAAACTATTGTTATTGCTTAAGTCTAGCTCACCTCTTGATCATCCTATCCTAACCCCTTCGGTATCGTTCATTCCATTATGTGCGGTCGTTGAGGATCACCTCTTTCTGTCTTTGAGAACTTTAACTTTAACCGACATAGTTTATAAGAGCATCATGAAATCCAGTACGTAATCCGCACACCGAAAAGAGATGTAATTACCGAACAAAGTGAACCAAAACATGCTAGCGTATATAATGAATTAAACCTTGCTAGATCCCTATATTGGCAGAATATAAAATTTAATTGTATCATAGACATATCATAACATAATAACATAATTCATATAAAATTTATGAATATAGGTTTAGGTAGGAGGGACTCTTATCACCAACATCACAGCAACAGAATTTGCTATATCATCCTAATAACACAAGTAGATGTCACCTTCCATAATTGATATCAAAAGAGAATCAATATCATACCTCATTTTCATTCATCGTAATTCATATTTCAATATCCAAGAACTCACAACCAACATATGAAATAATGCAATTCATGATGTACTAACATAACAAAAATTAAAGTAAATAAGTTACATGTTCATCACCCTCAACAATTCGTCTTAATGAATCCAAGAAATTTAGGGATTTGGGGGAAAGGAATGAACCAAGGAAAAACTCGTAGGAATTAATCAATTAACCATCAATTCATATCTACAAAACGTTAATTCATCATAAATATATCACAATTGATTCATAATTTCATTTTTAGAAAGAAGACCCATGTGAGTAGAAAATCCTTGTTTTGGGGGAATCTAGAAATCATCTTTTGAAGGGCATTTTGGGGAAGGGAATCTCAAGAGTGAAATAAACCATAAGTTAATGAATATTAATAACCAAATTTAGTTGAAAAACTTGAAGGATTAATCTTCTTCTCAGAGATCTATGGGTCTTCAATTGAGTTGTCGAAGAAGAGAGAATTTGAGAGAGAGGGATTTTTGAGTTCAACTTGTGGGACTTGGTTGGAGTTAAAAAAATGACCTAAAACATACCCTAGGACATTATATATTCACCCATTAAATTACCCAGAAGACCCCTCATTGAAATGAGTTATTTGTGAAGTCAAAATACCCAAAATACGACTTTTACGATAACTAGGAAGTAGGTGCGCGTCAGGAGGATAATTCCCCACATTATTTAGGATTTTGAGGTTAGGAAATATATTCCGTTTTATCCAAACTTTTTGAGGAAAAATTCATATTCCCACGTAATGGCAGCACCACATGCAGTAGCCACCAGAATATGCCTGCGCGCAAACTCTCTTGGCAGCTTGCTCGCCCAACATTAGGTCTTCCTCAAGGACATTTCATGTGGTCCTTGCGGTGTAGTGACACTACATTTTTACCCTATATACCAAATTATACATATTAAAAGTAATTTTAAAAGTTTTGGACTTCATATGTCCTTCAAAAACGTTCACCAAATAGAGGATGTCAACTAGTTGAATTTCGCTAGTTTCCGGACGTTAAGGCTTTTTTTTAATCCTATTGCTCCAATACGTCTCAAGCAAGTTATTTATACTTATTTAGGTCTAAAAAAACATTACTAATCATATAAGTATATAGTATAAGTTGTGGAAATTTACGGGTATGTCAATACTCCCCCCTAGGAACATTCATCCCCGAATAAATTTCTAAACCTTTCTATAGAAAAAAAACACTAAAAACTACCAGCCAAGGAACCAACAATACAGTAGAATGAATTACATATCATAGGAGAAAATCTGAACTCCTTTTAAAAAAGAACATGGCATCAAAAATTAGGAACTTACTCCACACATACTTATAACAAAAACTCAACTTTCCATATCATATAAGGAGGTACTACCTTCTCCATTAAAATATGTGCTCGATATGAACATTAAGAGTTTACATGTTTATTTCTTATCAAAACAATATCAATTGTACTCATTAAAATCATCCATGAACACTTATAGCACAAAACACACTCTAGTGAAAGCCATATAATAAACATATTTCATGGAAAGACAAGAACTCAACTTAGGCTTGAATTTCTACGATAATATGCACATTTTCAATAAATCATGATAAGTTCGGAATTATTCATAATTCCAGATAAGGAATTACTAACGTTAATCATGGCTAGGAGTAAGGGGGAAAAGATGAGGATAGCGGGTCTTAATGTCGGTCTCGGCTTCCAATGTTGCACCCTCAACAAGGTCGTTCCTCCATAGAACTATTATAGAGGCAACCTCCTTATTCCTCAATTTTTTATCTTGGCAATCCAAGATCTCAACTTGAACCTCTTCATAAAAAAGATCCTCTTTTACCCCCTAAACCTTCTAGAGGAAGAATGTAAACCGGGTCCCTAATACACTTCTTGAGCGTGGAAACATGGTATACCGGATTAATCATGACCAGCTCATTTGCCAACCTCAACTCATAAGCCACACTCCCAACTCGCTTCAAAATTTCTTAAGGTCCCACATAACAAGGATTAAGCTTCCCCTTCTCTCCAAACCTTATCACCCCTTTCATGGGTGAAATTTTAAAAGACCCAATATCCTACTACAAATTCAAGGGCCCTCTTTCTATTTCTGGCATAAGGTTTTTGTCAATTTTAACATGCTTTTTGTCTATCTATTTTAACTCAAACCTTATCAAGGACTTCGTAGACTAAGTCGGGACTTAGTAGAGCACATACGCCTACCTCATACCACCCAATTAGAGATTTACACCTTCTCCCATAAAGTGCCTCAAAGGGTGCGATAGAGATAGTTGAGTTGTATTTATTGTTGTATGAGAACTCGATTAAGGGTAGGTGGTCATTCCAATTACCCTTGAAGTCGAATGACACATGACCTTAACATATCCTCAAGAGTATGAATAGTGCATTATACTTTATCATCCGTCTAAGGATTAAAAGCGGTACTAAGTTTCATCTTCGTATCGATCCCACTTTGGAAAACTTTTCAAATGTGGGAGGTAAATTAAGTACGTCTATTCAAAATGATGGATAAAGGGGATCCATGTAACTTTACTATCTCTTTAATGTAAAATTTGGCATAATCTTCCGCCGAATATATGACTTTGATGGGAACGAAAGGTGCAGACTTTTTTAACCTATCCACGATGACCCATAGATAATCATGTTGTCTTCTAGTACGATTTAACCCCACTACAATGTCCATGTTAATATCCTCCCAATTCCATGTGTGAATATCTATATTTTGAGTCAAGCCACCCGACCTTTGTTGCTCAGCTTTCACTTATTGGGAATTTGGACACTTAGCAACAAAATCCGATATGTCCCTTTTTATGCCATTCCACCAATATGTTTCTCATAAGTCATGGTACATCTTTGTATCACCTGGTTGAATGGAATACCGGAAGACATGAGCCTCCTGCATGATTAATTTCCTTAAACCATCCACATCCGGTATGAACAACCTTCCTTGGTTCGTAAGAACCCCATTTTCTCCTTGATAGAAGGACTTGTTTGACTTACTAAGGACCGTTTCCTTCATCTCCATTAATAGAGGATCAAGGTGTTGCATTGATTTCACCCCAACCTTAAAGATGACTCGGAGTGTGGTGAACCACATAAACCACCCTTTGGAGAGTTTTCTAGTTAGACACCTAAACGATCCAACCTATGAACCTCTTTTACTAGCTCCTTTATATCATCAGCCACATTAGTCACACTACCTAGGACACTCTACTCAAAGCATCCTCTACCACATTAGCTTTTCTGGGATGGTAAAGGACACTGATGTCATAGTCCATTAAATGTTCTAACCATCTTCTTTGACGCATGTTCAAATCTTTTTTGGTAAACAGATATTGTAAGCTCTTTTGAGCAGCGAATACTTCAACATGTATCCCATTAAGATAATGTCTCAAAATTTTTGATGCAAATACTACGGAAGCAAGCGCAAGGTCATGATTTGTGTGGTTCTTATCACGTGACTTGAGTTGTCTAGTGGCATACACTATGAATTTCCCAATTTGCATGCACACACACCCTAGACCCACTCGAGAGGCTTCAAAATAAACCACAAAACCTTGGGTACCCTCCAGTAAAGTCAATAACGGAGCGGAGGTGAGTATATCTTTCCATAATTGGAAACTCTATTCGCACGATTCTGACCATTCAAATTTGGACTTCTTTTTGGTTAAGGACGTGAATAGAGATTTGACAGACGAGATTACTTTGACAAACCTCCTATAGTAACTGGCAAACCCTAGAAAACTATGGATGTCGGAGGACTCAAAGGTGTAGGAAAATTTTTGACCACTTGCGTCTTCTTAGGTCAACCTCTAGCCCTCCACTAGAGGCAATGTAACAAAGAGAGGCCTCTGATTTCAACAAAAACTCACACTTGTTAATCATAGGAAAAAGATCCTTTAGAACTTGCAAAACTATTCTCAAGTGTCTTATATGATCTTTTTCACTCCTATATCAAAATCTCATTAATAAAGACAATCAAGAACAGGTCAAGACACTTTCTAAAACCTCAATTCATAAGGTCCATGAATGATGTAGGGGCATTTGTTAGAACAAACGATATCACTAATAATTCAAAATGACCATATCATGTTCTGAATGCCATTTTAAGAATATCAACCTCTCTAACTCTAAATTGAGCTAACCCGACCTCAAGTCAATCTTTGAAAAAATATCTTGCTCCTTGGAGTTGATCAAACAAGTCATCAATGTAGGAAGCGGGTACTTATTCTTTATAATTACTTTGTTTAATTGATGATAGTCGATGCACATTCTCAATGACCCATTCTTCTTCTTAACAAACAATGCCGGAGTACTCCATGGAGATATGTTTGGTTGAATAAAACCCTTATCTAACAAATGTTTGATTTCAGACATTATCTCCTTCAACTTTGTTTGGGCCATCCGATAAGGAAGGATTAAAATAGGTTGTCTATCCGGCAACATGTCTATAGCAAAATCAATCTCCCGTCCGGGAGGAATTCTTTGAAGGTCATTGGGAAAGACCTCCAAAGATTCCCTTGCTACAGGTAACGACTCTTTTTGTGGGACGTCTAATTCAAGATCCCTAACTCTTACTATGTGTTAGAGATAACTCTTTGAAATCAATTTGGAAGCTTTTAGACATGAGATGATATTACCCCTAGGATTTGAGTTTCCTCCCTTCCACTCAAAAATGGGTTCGTTTGGGAACTGAAATTACACCATCCTTGTCCTACAATCAAATAAGGCAAAGCAAGCATGCAACCAATCCATACCCAAAATAATATCAACATCTAGCATCTCAAGTTCTATCAAGTCAACTAATGTAACTCTATTGGGAAAGTAAATAGGAAAACCTTTATATTCTCTATTAACCACGACAAAATCACCATATTTTAAACGTAGCCCTTTGTCTATTACAACATAACATATAGGATATGATGAAGTCTCAACATCAGAACAGAGTAATCGTCTCAAACATAGACAAAACTAATAAGGCTTGATGAGTGGCTCTATCCTCGGAACTGATGAGGAATTACCAATTGACTTAGGAAAGAGCCAAATCTTCTTCTTCAATGACCACTAATCTCCTCAATATCGCGAACCTAAAATGATTAGTTAAAGGGGACAAAATATGGGTTAGTACAAACCACATGTACTATGTATGGCTCCTATGCACAAAATCATTAATTAATGATAAAAATCAATTTAGTCAAAATCATGCTTTCTATATTTAACTCAGCATACATATATAAGTAGTATCATAAGTCAATTCAACATAATATCAACCCAACATTTAAATCACCCAAATAATACTTGTGCAATGCCAAGGATGGAACCCCATAATCGTATCCAAGGCTAAGCATCTTATTTAGCAACCCACTTCATACTTACACCATATTCTCTTAAACTCATCATAACATGATTAATACATGAATACTACTTATATATTATCAACATAATCATAATCATAGTCATAATCATAAAAGAACACAACTAGAACCATCCATTATGATCCCACATGTGCAATGATTGAGAGATCTCCCATACCATCTCTCTCCCAATGTAGTAGCCTTCAAGACAACCCGAATAAAATTCATTTACTTTTACATTTGTTAAGGATTTAAATAACCGACATGATACCATGTGAGATACATCGAATCCGGTGTTCTACTCCCACATTGAAAAGAGATGGTTAACACTTGCGTAAGTTGTAAACATTCGTACATAGCTATATAGGTGGATCCACAAAGCTAGAATCCTATGTGGGCACATAATTAAGGGTCAAGAAGATTGTTTATAGAATCATTGATTTAATAATGTGGAGGTTTCCATCTCATGATCCAAAACATAATTCACGATTCCGGACTTATTAGCATGAGCAACCCATGTATGAGGCCGGACATACTAACGTGAGACCTCCATCTCATTTAAATTCCCATTTTGTGCTAAGCAATTATCACCTTTATTAATCATCTTAGGACATCACAAAATTTTACATTAGTCTCTTCTATACCCTTAAATAAACTACATATCATAATAGCTCATAGATGATCACAAGTTAGAACTGTAACACTTCGAAAATCCAAGACGTGTTCTAGAGCCTAACATAAGTGTCATAAGTTATATACACTGGTTTAAGGTCCATTTTAATGAATATAAGTCATTTATAATTTTTGAAACCAAAACATCCAAGAACGTTAGTTCAATGAGGTACTAGTGTGCCATATAATATTTTACTAGAATTTAGGAGTCAGAAATTCATGCAATATGGTGGAAGGGTATACAATATGTGTTTAAGATGATTTAGAGTTTAAAATTCTTTGTACGACTCCCCAAGGAAAAACCAACGGCCCTTTAGGGGGACCTTTGCATTATGGGGTCAATGTTGCGTGGGAAGAGTTCAACCACAAAGGGGAACGACGGAACGTGTGTGTGAATCGACGGGGCGTTGATGCCATACTTTTACAAACAATTAGAAAATTTATAATGACTTTTTTATCAGTATCTGACCAAACCACGGATGTGCAGCCCTAAAGGGGGTAGGAACCGTCGACTTACAGACAGACCGTCGATCGGGGTCTCATCTGTGAGGGGTCCAATTTGCTGCACGTTTTAATTTAACTCCAATTAATTTTTAATGGTTTAGGTTTTTAGTTAGGGGAGTATGGATTCCTGATTATGTTGAGAAACCCCCGCCTCCCATATAAAGACCCTAACCTCATTAGACTAATTACAACTCTTAAAACAAAACTCTCTTCTTTCTGTCTTCTTTCTATCTCTAGTTAACAACACCATTGAAGACCAATATAGGGAAAGGTTTTAGGGGATATAAAGGGACTATTTCACCAAAAATTATTCATCAAAAATTAAGGTATGGGATCTCACTCACCTTTGCTACCTCTTTCCTCAAAGGATTCCATCAAACTGATTTCAAAAGTTGAGTTTTCAAGTAGGTTTCCATCAAATACGAAATTAATTTTATGAATTGATTTTTATTATTTATTTTGGATATTACGAATATAATAACATGTGAATCAACCCTAGGTTTTGATATTGCTTATGAATTAGGTCGTATTGGTTAAATTTACTGGGTTATTGGTTGAATTAATACTAAATGTTTTTTAATGATAATAATGAATGATTTAGGGAGAATTTTAGTCTTTTTCATGCTAGTTCTTGAGAAGTGATCTAGGTTATGAAGTATGTTGTGAAGAGACATAAGATCTTTTCTTAATTTATGATCTAGTATTGAATTGTGATGTAGTGGTTCTTCTAACCTTGTTATCACGTTGGTTATTAAATTATGATGATTTCATTCCCTAATGGAATTGAAGTAAAGGCTGATGGTAAGTCCTTGATGATGAATTATGAAGAAGACATTGTAAGTCTTGTGATTCCTATTCTGTACTTCAAGTTATGGTTAATAGTTATTAAGTTATGATGTTGTATTTGAGTATGCCTTGTATTACGATTGATATGGTTGAAATGAATTGTTTTTACTATGATTATTAGGTGTTGTCTAAGGTTTAAATCTTTTAAGGATGTTGAACAATTTACCAATGTGCATTATTAAGAAATGATATGTAAATGTGCTGACCTCACTTATATGGATTGTGATGAAAGGATTATAACATTGCAAATCTTATTGATCTATGATTATTAATAAATACATGGAAGACATTTCAAAAAGTTACTTAGCGTAGCGCCGAGTGAACTTGACAAAGGGAGGTGATGACTCCAATAGAGGGAGATTCACCCTATAGTTCCATATGTGGTATTCAATCACGAATGAGTAATACTCATCCAATGGATTCCAATGAGAGGAGGCCCCAATTTACAAGTTGTATGTAGAGGGATTATACCTATCTCTTAGTTGTTGAACTATGTTGACCTCATAGTAAGACTAGCTAGTGGATTTACCTTGAGAACACCTATCTCTTTGGTTTTACTTCGACAAGTAGACCTACATCCACTGGTGTAAGTCTTTACAACACCAGACTCCACACTTATATCATGTGGTCTATGTTAGTTAAGGCAAGTGTTAGCTAAACTAAAATGAAGAAGTAAATTATAAATCAACTAAGGTGACTTGATATGTATGACTTAGCATAGGTAGAGGTATGGGACTCTACATATGCCTTGCACTTGTTTGCCTTGAGGGAAGCCTTAGAAGATTTGCATTATTTATGTATATGATAATGAATATAAATGATGATAACATGATGGTTTCATGTATAAATGACATAAATGATGATCGTTATTATTAAGAATATGTATTTGGTATATAAAGATAAAGTATGATGTTATATGTCCTAAAAGATTATGCCATATGAAGTTTGATATTGGTTTTGGTTCTTGTTGAGATACTTGATTGAGTAAGGTTATGGGGCTTTGCTTGGTCATTGCACTTGTTAACTTTATGAGTATCAATGAATAGTTATCTTGCTTTGATATGATATGATGAACTCTTATTCGTGCTTGTGATGTAATTACATTATGATAGGGGTGCATTAGATTATGAGTTAAAGTATTTTGATACGTATGTTACTTGCTTTGACTTAATGCATAGGCCATGTTGATTAGTATGGTTGGCTTGATTATGCATAAGGCTTTAAAAAGGAAAAAAAGCATGTTTTAATAAAATAACCCTTTTTAGCATGATTTGATCTAATATGTGCAAATGATCTCATACTTAGTATAAGTGGTGTACTAACCCCGTTTTCTCCCTTTGCCCAAACATTTTAGGTTTTGGTCGTTGAAGGGATTTTGGAGACGACATTAAAGAAGACTTTGCTGTCTTGATCATCCAAGTAGGGTGAGTCCTTAATTTCCAAGGGAGATCCAACTATCTAGCTTATGGAGTTGTTTTTAGTTAAAGAATTTTATGCTCCGTTCGTTTCCATTTAGTATGAAACATTGTACAGCCCATCTGAGACATACTTACTTTGATCTATGGGTTATGGTCAAGTTCTTACACTCTTATTAGAAGGGAATATGTATCGAAGGGTTTATGTATATATATATGTATATATATATATATGTATATATATATGTATGTATGTATATATGTATGCATGTATGTATGCATGAATATATGTATGCATGTATGCAGGAATGTATGTATGTATGGAAGTGGGATGAGAATAATATGAACTTTGCTATTGGGTTCCCTCGAACCTGGAGGAAAAATGAATTAATATGGGTTATTATGGATAGATTAACAAAATACGCTCATTTTATCCCCGTCAAGTCTACTTTTTTGGCATATTGTTATGTAAGAATATATATTAATGAGGTTGTGATATTCGACGGGATCCCTTTGTCCATCATTTGGGATCCCCAATTACTTCTTTGTTTTCGAAGGTACTTACAAATAGGGTAGGGTAGTAAAGTGAAGCTTCGAACTGTTTTTCATCATCGAATGGATGGTGAAGCTGAGCATACCATTAAGAACCTAGAATATATACTAAAAGCTTGTGTGATTGATTTCAAAGGAAGTTTGGACAATCACCTACCGTTGATTGAGTTCTCTTTTGATAATACCTATCATTCGAGTATTTTTGTGGCCCCTTTTGATGCAGTGTATGGAAGGAGATGTACGTCTCTGGTCGGGTGGTTTGAGGTGGGAGATTCTTCACTCCTTGGTTCTGAAATCATCTATAAAGTTTTTGGTAAAGTTCGGATGATAAGCGATAGGTTAAAAACCTCTTATAATCAGCATAAGTCGTATACCGACAATAGAAGAAGAGATCTTGAATTTCAAGTACGAGATATGGTCTAACTAAAGATTTCACCCATGAAAGGGGTGATGGGATTTGGCAAAAAGGGGAAGCTTAGTTCCCGGTATGTGGGCCTCTATGAGATAGTGAAACGTGTCGAGAAGGTGGATTATGAGTTGAAGTTAACGAGTAAACTAGCCCGGATCAATCTTGTATTTTATGTCTCCGTATAGGTGACCCCGTATCAATTTTCCCACTTGAGAGTGAAGTGTGAATGAGAACCTTGCTTATGAAGAGGTTCCGGTGGAAATTCCAGATCGCCAAGTCAAGATGTTTAGGAACAAAGAGGTGGCCTCCGTAAAATTCATATGTAAAAACCACTTAGTTGATGGAGCAACATGGGAGACCAAGGGTGAGGCCCACATGAAGTCTCGTTATCCTCACCTTTTTTCTAAAAATTCTAGCAAATGTTGAGCTTAGTTATCCTCTTAAAACGAAATGTTGAGTTATGTGAATTTGACTTGTTCTGATACTACGTGCATATCTCTGTATGGTTTATGATAAAATGAATTTTCATGAAAAATGTCATGTTATTTAAGTTGCACTTATCTGTATAAGTACAATTTTCTTTGTGAAAATAGTAGGAAGGATGTTAGTTACGTGGTAACTCTTGATGATTCATGTTGAGCTCATGTTGATATTGAGAAAGTAGTTCATTATGTTGTGATGTTAAGATCTTAGATGGGGTAAATTGTGATTTGAGTTGCCATGTGTAAATAACATGTTTATGTGTTGAACAAAGTTGTGAATTACTCCTATTAATTATGACTACTTATTATTTAGGTGTCATTCAGAGACGAATGTTCTTAGGGGGGATAATGTAACATTCTAAAACTCTATCTCTTGGTTTAGAGCCTCACTATATGAAATAATACTTAAAACAGTGTTTATACATCTAAAAAGGTGTATTCAAACTTAGTTACAAGTATTAGAGTAAACATGCTAAGAAATGACCACGACAATAGCAGAATTGTAAAATGGGCGCTAGTGCGCCTTCACATACTTCATGGGGTTTCAAGATTTGGAACTTAGTGAAATTTGGTGAAATGGTACTTAATATGTATTAGAGTGTATTTAATATTGAAAAGTTTCTGTAAGACCCCCAAGGACAAATCTAACAGTCCTTCGACAGTACCCTTGCATTACACGAAAAGTTATAAATTTAGCAGTGGCCAAATGAAAAGCTGTCGATGGAGCCATAGTTCTATACTTAGACACATTTAAAACGTGGTTAAAAAAACCACTCATATTCTCAAATGACGGTCGTGTATTACAGAGTCATTGACTAAGCGATAGGGTATAGATGGGAGGTCATATGTTAGAGGCCGACTGCTCTATCTAATCTTATATGTTAGAGGTTAGTTACTCAATTCTTTAGGTAATTAATTAGGGGATTAGGGGTGGTTAATTAAGTTAGTTAAGCAAAATATACAGGGTTCCCACTCCTTAAATAACCTAACACTCAATTATTATTCACACCCTTATCTAACTTCTCTTTGTATTCTCTCTTCCAAAACTCAAACCTCCATTGAAGGAACACTAGAGCTCCAAGTGAAGGACGAAATTACCAAGGATTTCATCTCAGTTTTGTGTCAAGATAATCCCTACGATATGGTTTCTTTCACTCTTGGGATTCCTTTCCCCAAGAGGCCCTTTCACAGATGAATTTCAATTTTTCGAAAACTAGGGTTTCAATTTAGACACGGGTTCTCTTTTCATTACAAAATTGTGATTGAATTATGCTGAATTATTGTATTTTATCATTGTTTAACAAAGTACTAATGGTTAATTGTTGTTAATCACTCAACATTGTCCCTTCAAAACCTTGTTTTCCACCACACACGTTATTCCTTGAAGTTCAATGGAAATTGTGAATGATGATGACTATATGAATATGTTTAATAGTAACTTCTATGTATAACTTCATGAATTTACATTATTTGTTATTTGGTTATGTATTCTATGGAAACTGAAGTATGAAGTCAATTAAACAACAAGAAAGTATGAAGATTGATTCTACTTGAATCGAATTATGTAGTTTGAGTTACTTAGACTGTAATTCTTCTATGTCTAATGTGTGTTTGTGATGTTTATAGAAAGTGTTCCTCACCCTTAACACTAGACTATTGAATTGGTTATGAAGTATGCAAGTATGATATGGTATGATTGTGATATGATTGAAAGTAGTTTCTCATGATTATAATAAAGTTTTGAGTGAAAGGTTTACTCATTTTTATGTGGTTTCTAAAGTTAAAGTAGAGTTCTTACTTATGAATACCTATGAGCTATAATGATTAGATGTTAACATAGTGGTCTAGAAGAGAATAATGTTATCGTGTATGATAAGTGTGATGACTACTAAATGGAATAATGCTTAGCACCGAAACGGCATGTAAATAAGATAGAGGTCTCACATTTAGTAAGTCCAGATTCCCAAGATATGTGTTGTCTCATGAGATTGAAACCTCCATGTTTAGCAAACTAAAGGTTTTTACTAGCAATATCCTTGATACTTAACTATGTTCCCAGATAGGACTATATCTTAGTGGATCCATTTAGCTAGCTCTGTATGAAAGTTTCACCTTTGGCAAGTATTAACCCTCTCTTTTTGATGTGGGAGTAGAACATTTGATTCCATGTATATCTCATGGTCTCATGTTGACTTCTCTACCTAATGTAAAAAGTTAAATTAACATGTCAAGTAATCAGAACTATTCTTAGAGCAAGTCACAAAAATTACTACACAGGGTGAGGGAGGGTATAACACTTATCTTACTCATTCCACATGTAGGATCCTAAGGGATGGTTCTAATGGTGATCTCTTATTATTAAGTTGATTTCACGTTATGTATGTCAAGATTAATATGAACTTCTGATTCAATAAAGTATTGATAAAATATGAGATTATGTAGTATTCATGTGGCAAGTGACTTTATGTGACAATTAGCTTTGAATAGTTCTATGAGGTTCTATTATTAGCATTTCACAAATATTGTTTTGGGTTGAGTAGATGTTGGGTTGACTTATGATCCTTATATGTGTATGTTGAGTTATTTGATATTATGCATGGTTTTAGCTAAATTGTGCCTTTTCTCATGCATTGATGATTTTATACATAGGAACCATACACAGTACATGTGGTTTGTACAAACCCGTATTTATTCCCCTTTTCCCCCAAAGTTGTAGGTTCCAACCATTGAAGAGCTACTAGGCTACTTTGCAAGAAGATTGGGACTTTTCCTCCAAGTTAATGGTAAGTCCTCCCTTTCGAGGATGGTGCCATTTATTCTCCCTTAGTGGTGTTGCTATTGTCTAAAGACATTCCTTTCTTCCCTATTCTTGGAGACATTTTTTTGAAAACATATGTGGAAATATCTACTTCTATAATGGCTATGCTGGGATGTTGTACTTTGCTTTAAATTGTTTAATGTGAGATAAAGTGTTAGAAAAATTCTGATGTATTGGTTATGCTGCCTAAATGAGAAGCCTATGTATGTTTCATATTCGAGGAGTCTAAGTAAAAACCATATATAATATTTGAGAGGTCTATATATACCTCAATATGTAAAAAGTTTTTAAATTTTTCGTATTTTTTTACCAAAGACATGTTATGACGAATACTAAGGGCTAGTCTAAGTCTTCTTCAAGGATGAAGATGCCAGTTACATCTAAGGGATTCTCCCCATTCGTGACAAATGCGATGACACTTTTTCCCTCATTGTTTGATAGAACAATGGTGTCTAACCATTTTGATACATAGTCAACTATAAAAAGAATGTACTTTATACTATTCAAACATACATAAAAAAACCAATCAAAATCAAGACCCAAAACGTTAAAAGGTTCAATCACCAATATTGTGTTCATTGGAGTTCTTGACATTTTTTAATTCCTCCGTGTCCTTGGAAACTGCCACAAGACTTGGCGAAATCATTAGATTTTTGTAGATTATAGGCAAGTAGTACCTACACTGCAAAACTTTATGGGAGGTTCCAATACCACTATGGTTCCTACCAATTGGTAATGGATGATATACCTCTAGTATACTCATTATCTAAACCTCTCTCACATAACGGCGAATAATCATATTAGCACAAACATGAAACACGTAAGGCTCGTTCCAAAATAAGTTCTTCACATTAGAGATGCATTTTTCTATTTAGTTGAATGAAAACCAATTGAAACAAATCACTTTCCAAGTAGTTAGCAAAATATGCAAACCGAGGGATAAGATCATAAAAGGAAGCCAATACATATTCTTCAGGGAACACCTTATGATTATCAACTCATCCCCAAACTTGATCATAGATTTCTCATCTAAATTTGATGAATGATCAACAACATTTTTTTTATCCTTCTGAATTTTTACCTCAAAATCAATCTCTCGCACAAAAGTAACCATCTTATCAACCTTGGTATGACATCCATTTTAGCGATGAAATACTTAAATATAGAATGGAAAGTACGCACAACACCTAAGAACCAAGCAGGTAGGAAAAATATTTATTAAATGCATTAAATGCAAAAACCATTGCAAAGAGTTCATGTTCAGTAACCATATATTTCTTATAAGCCACAATCAGAGATTTGATGGCATAATAAATTGGATGAAGAATTTTCTCTCGCCTCTATCGTAATACTGATCCAATAGCCACCCCACTTGAATAGCATATTACTTAAAGCAGTTACCCGTAGGTGCGGAAGTTAACTTGTCTTTAAACATTACAAATGCTCTCAGACAAGCATCATCAAAATAAAACATACACTCCTGTTCAAGTAGTTTGCACTATTGGTGTCCAATTTTAAAGAAATATTTTATGAACCTCTGGTATAAACCTACATCCCTAATAAAAATTCGAACACCTTTAAAAAAGATAGGTGGTGGAATTTGTTCAATTACATCACTTTTTGCTCTATCAATCTCAATACCTTTCTGCGAAATCCGGTGACCCAAAACTTTACAATCTTTAACCAAGAAGTGACACTTTTCACAATTGAGCACAAGATTACAATCTTCACATAGTTTTAGTACTTCAGTTAGATGCACCAAACAATCATGAAACGATTTACCTAAAAGACAAAAATCATCCATCAATACCGTAGTCGTGTTCTTCACCATATCTAAAAATATTGACATTACAGAACACTTAAAAGTCGGTGAAGTATAACATAACCCAAATGACATTGTTTTAAAAGGAAAGTCCTGTAAAGACAGGTGAAGGTGGGCCTCTGTTTGTATTTTGGAGCTATTTAGATTGATTGTATCCCTAATACAAATAAGTAAAAAAGTACAAACCCTTAAAAGTGAGACAATCTAATATCTAATCCATGAATGACACAACAAAGGATCCTTCTTACTCCATGTATTTAACTTGGGGTATTTCGTGCACACTCTTCAACAAGCCACCGACATCATTGGAACAAACATATATTTAGCATTCGGAACCACAATGATTATTCACTTATTTGGCACAAACAGTACAAGAAGACCCAACAACTATCAGCAATAGGCTATATAACTCCGATATCCAATTACATAATGAATTTTTTACAACCTCTTTCATAGGTGGATTCCTTATTATTATCGTCTGGATCCCAATGAATTTCCACAATATTCCATACTATAAACCTCTTAAACCTATTCAATAAAGCTAACAAGGACTCTATTTGTTCTCCGCTCAAATAAGCAGCAATGATTATTGGTAAAGTGCTATCTTTCCCCAAGAATACATACCTCAAGTGGGATGGTAAAACCTTAAGTTCTAGTTTTGGAGGCTCTTCTACAGTCTATTTTACGGGTGGGAGGTCCCTATTATTCATATCTAACTCTAACAATTTTTGTTTGTAATGGAATTTTAACCTATCAAGTGCCACAAATAACTCATTATAGTGTTCAATACCATTACTATTAGTTTTCATCATTACCGCGGCTTCTATATCAATGCCCAACTACTCTTCAATATATACTTAAGACTCTTCCTCCACAATGTTATTTACCAGTAATATCAATTTAAGATCACTTTCCTTTTTCATAGACCTACAAGTACTAAAAGTTACCTCCACATTTTTCAATAAAAATTCCATCAACCCTCTCTCCATTTTGACAAAGACATGCCAATGGAAAGGAATATTCTCTATACGATCACGGGGACCTAAAAAATCAACCTAACAATCAATTATCACGAAGTCCTCTAGAAAGATAAATGCTTTCACATTAACAATAACGTGTTGGAGCACTCTAGTGGGTCTTATTATAGTTCTGTCAGCCATATGTTGACGCGTTACATGTTGTATTGGAGCCATTTAACCCAACTCCTTATAGATGGAAAATTTCATCAAATCAATGCAGGAACCAAAATCACATAAAGTATTGGCAAAGTGTAAAATCCCAATGGTACAAGGAATAGTGAATGCTCTATGATTTTATTTCTTTTGCACAAGTTACCTAGTAACAATATAAATCTAGTGT
Organism: Solanum lycopersicum; assembly: GCF_036512215.1. NCBI lineage: Eukaryota > Viridiplantae > Streptophyta > Magnoliopsida > Solanales > Solanaceae > Solanum > Solanum lycopersicum. The sequence continues at coordinate 31,942,212 of NC_090807.1, read as the reverse complement.
TGAAACCTCCCATCATTGTCAAAACTAACTTCCCTCTTTTTTATCATCAAGTCTTACATGAGCTTAGCATGTCCAAACATTTGTTACAAAGTTTCTACCAACGGAACTTTTACCGATAGTTGCTTTAATATATTTATGAACTAGTTATATTTCCCATATTCAGTATGTCTAACAAATCTAAAAGGGAATGGAGGTGCAGGTATAGTCATGGCAACAACTTTTTCATTCACAATGGTGTATAATTGCATAACTGCTACTCAAGTTTCTTGATTGATACTACATGGGTATCAACTTTTTGACAGATTCCACACAAGTCATTTAGCTTCTCTTTTGAATTCTCATCAGTTTCATCAAATATAAAAATCATATTTTGCATCATACCTTAATGTTCTAAATACAATTATTGACCTCTCTTCTACCCAGAAGAACATAGGGTCCATCCTTATCATTCTTGTTTCAACAATTGTTTTGGTCGTTATTGTTATCACGATTGTAGTTCCCATGTCGGACATATTTACCCTCACGGTTGTAGTTTCCATAGTTCCATCCTTCTTTTCCTTGTATTTCGCACCAATTATCTTAGTTGGAATCTTTGATGGTTTATCTGAAACACAAGTCTGATCATTAGATAAGTGGTGTCATCCCCATCGTAGTACTCATCAAGTAGTGGTGGTGATCTAGTTATATAATTCACATCATGCACTTTTTTCACTAACACTCACATGTTTTAATAACAATCCATGTTCTATCTTCATTTGAACCATTTCTTCAGGATTCACATTATTAGATTTATTTGGTGCAGTTTGGATAGTCAACGTGCTCCTACTAGTATTATCGTTTCTAGGTGTAAGACCCCAAAAATGAGTTAGGGTGTCTATGTCCTCACCTGCACCTATAATCTTGTCAATATGTTCATTAAATATTTTATAGTAATTACACTAGATTTGATGTGATTTGGAAGTCAAACTTCGAGGGACGACCAATACGTTCGATAACTAGGCACCAAAGGGATCTTAAATGTTTTTATGTGATTATGAGTGTTTATGTGTTTATGAGGTCCTTATATGAGTTATTATGTTGTTTATAAGCATTGTGTTAAGTTTCATGATTTTGTTCACCATTAAAGATTTCGAAAATAGAAGTTGAGTTTCACATGTCTAAAAGTCCAAATAAGTGTGGGGTGTTTTGGTAATATTGGGATGCAGTTATAAATAGGTTTTAAGACTTATTTAACCCCTTTACCAAGTCATAACCCCAACACCCAATAAGAAAATCAAAAATCCCAATACTCTCTTTTTTTACGAATTCTCTTAAACCTCCATTGGAGGGAAAACTCAATTTCAATCTAGGGGATGGATATTCATGGTTTTTACTCAAATCATGGGTGTTAATTAAAAAAAGGTATGGTGATCCTTCATCCTTAGTTAGCCATTCATCTATGGAGTCAATCAAGAATTTTCAAATGTAATTCAAAGACCACAATTCCCAATTTTCAATCTAGCTAAGGGTTCTTTCTGAAATTTATTTCAAAAGCATGTTTAAAATAAATTGATGATTATATACTATTCTTAAGACAAATTTTAATACAATTTCATGATGAACCCATGATCCTTCTAATTTCTCAAATTGGTCTATAATGTGAATCTTGTGATCTTGACTCTATGTTGATTAAATTCTGTGTCAATTATGTTCAATTGCGTTATTAATATTGTTATTCATGTGAATTAATTTGAATTGGTGAAGATTTATAAATGATCATCAAGGTGTAGGGATAGGGTAAATTGATCTATATTAGTCTACTTTCTATGTACTTGATTAAGTAGTGTACCTAATGTGATCTTAAAACCATGATATTTGAAGGAACATTTCGTTTATGTAATGGTAATTTTAGCTACTATTTTATTCATGTATTGATGCTGAATTATTTGAATTTATCAATGATGATCAAAGCTTGGAGGATTTTTATGTTGGTCATATTCCCTCCTCTTTTATGGAATTGCTAGATGCTTGGCCTTGTATGGAATTGTTTGCTATGGTCCACTTATGGTTGCTGTGTTTACCTTATTGTCAATCCTTATATGTGTTGTTCATGGACTTGAAGGAAATTGTATCTTGAAATCATTGTTATGGTGATCAGACAATGTGAAGTATTATGCGTAGTCTTCAATGCCAGTTCATAATCTAGGTTATATAGATGATGCTTCATATACATGTAGATGACTATCTTAGGCCAGGTATGGTCTACATGTTTATTTTCAAAAATATTTTGTAGTATAATCTATACCTATGAACCTATACATGAATGTGTGGTCTTAAGCATGATTAGAAGTCTTAGATTCAAGTAATGAAGATGTATTGTCTCATATCTTATAATATTATTGTGTGTGGGCTATAGTTCCTATTACTCTATATGTTAGTTGTTATGGTTTAGGGGACTTGATTATGTATTGTAACATTTGTTAGGTGGCTGCCTCAATTCTATGATTGTTTGCATAACGTGATCATGTTTTCCAATGTACACACACACACACCACATGCATGACTATAAGTAGGATAGAGTAACGGTAAGTAATCAAGGATAGTTATCATATGCACATAATTTCTATTATTATGTATGTGAAGAATATGTTCATCAAAGGATGATAGTGTAGCTTATATATGATGCCTTGATAGGTGTACTAGTTTGGACAAAGTTATGAGGCCTTGTTTATGCATTGAACATGTGTATCTTGATAGGATAGTTCCTAGGTTTGGTTTCCTATGTACATGAATATGAATGCATGATTATGTTATAAAAATGTGTGGTGAAGAAGTTATGTGAAAGGATTAAATACATGTTCACACACATGTATGATGATCTAGTCAATAGAGGGACTCTTGAAAGATGTTCTCAAGAGTATCCTAAACTAGATAGGTGCTTGAATATGCTATGTCCATGTAAAAGGTTTTCTCACATTATATAGGTTGATGAAAGAGTTTCTGATTTATAACATATGAGCTAAGCATATAGCTAATGAATCTCCTAAAGCCTATGTTTTATAAATTAATGTAATAAAGGTTTTTAATAAATTGAACTTTGCTTAACAACGAGTGAACTTGATGTAAGGAGTGTCCCTTACAATTGGAGAAAGGTAGGTCACCATAAGCCTCAAAAGGTTGATATCCTCATAGCTTAAGGGCATAGAGTTGATGTTTCCATGATGACCTCCAAGTTCCATAAACTATGTTTTCCACATAGGATCTTGCAAATGAATTCATTTAGTATTATAGCATGTGTTAATGCTTAACCTTGGCTAGGTAAGAACACATTTCCCTAGTGTAAGGCTCTAAAAAACAAAACTTATGTTTAGCACCCGTGATCTTAGTGTAGGTTAAGTCTATAGTTTCCCTAAAGTAAAATGGACAATGGAAGTAAAGTAAAGGACCCAACTAGGATAACCTAAGGGAAGGTACTCAGGATACGTGGAAGTAATGAACCCACTTAGGCGTTTAACAAGTAACTATCTTAGGGAGTCCTACGAAGGTGGTCCAATGTATGTGCATATGTTTATAGTTATTTTGCATGACATTGTGTTAGGGTCTACATTATGTAATCATATCGATTATATGAACTTCTAATATGACTATGTGACTAAGGTACTAGATTGAAGTATATGTAGTGGACTATAGTATTGTGTTTTGTATATAAAGGATATGTTAATTCATGTGTTCTCATGATAGGTTTAATAAGTATGTGTAAGGTTATGGGTCTTCACATGTAAATTGCACTAGTAGAGTTATATTGGGATTGTGAGTAAGGTTTTATAATGTTCTATGAGAGGTAAAATTGGTATATGTGCATAATTACTAGAGCTTAATCTAATGACCTTACGGTTTTCGCTTAAATGTCTCTAGGATGAACTATACTTCCATGATGGTATGTGTTGGCTTATGTAAATTGTATATATGGTTTTCCTTGAGACCTTATGGTGATGCATTGCACAAAGTATTACTAGAGGGTTACTTGGGGAAGTAAGGGAGTTAAAGTAGAAGGAGTTCATTGTTAATAGAGAAAACGAGGTTATTGTAAAAGGAGAGAAGTTAGTGTAATGATTATTGAAAATGTGCTTTAAATGTAATGTGTGAATATATGGGATATTGTTACTATGGTAATGCCTATATGAAGTACAAAAATTCTAAAATGCTATTGTACCAAGGCTTTATATGGTTTTCACAAAAAGGCATGATGCATGGTTTCAAGTAAACTGTCCCTTTTAAATGCATTTTTTTTATGGTTGTCATACTTAGTGCATTCTTGTACTGACACCATTCTTCTTCATTTTTTACACAAAGTTTCGGCTATGGAATCCTAAAGAATATCTCTAAGGTGAAGGGCTTGATATGTGATTCCCAATCTCTATGAAAGGGATCCTTAAGTTCAAGGATTTCATATGTCTAGTTCCACTCAACTCTTCAAATAGATTAGTTAATATTTTATGTTATATGGGTTGTGTCCCTTATGTGCTATAATGATGTTGACTTTAAGATGGCGAAGAGATTTAGAGTCTAACTACGAACCCTTTGGGGGGGAGCACCACAATTAGAATCCAACAAAGTGAAGAATCTAAAACTAAGGCATTAATCATACAAAAACAAAATAAATACTAAACAAAAGTTGTCATAAACTTCAATAATTGATCTAAGTACTAATAATGCGCAAGTTAAACATGGAATTTTAAAGTTAGCGTACCAAAACATCAAACAAGGGTTGTCTAGACAAGAAATATAAATGAACTAGTCTAAAGCAAAGGTCTAAGTCCAGAAATGGTTAACATATATGATGGAGAATCCAATGGAAGCCCCGAATATTTAGCTTACCATTGAATTCGATGCAACAATATTTTATCTCTTTTGAGTGGTCTATGAATAACCGCTTGAAGATATCACGTACTCAATAAAAATAAGACAAGTGCAGAATGACTATACAACAATTGTGTACTACTAGGATAACATGTGTATCCACTAGATAACATAAGTAATTCAAACAACATTATAATCACATGCAAAATATATCTACATCAACAATACTATCTACATGCTCATTAATATTCATTTATCACACATAATTGGTCCTCTCACGAAAACCAAATTGAAAAATCTAGCTTGCCGGAACGTGGGAATTTTATCACATAGGTGTCCCACAATGTGCCAACCCAATCCACTAATTGTGCTAGTGCATGGCAACCTAATCTAATTTAACTTGCCAAAACATGGCAATCCTATTTCCAATTCACACACCATAAACATAATAAAAATATCACAATCAAGATCATTCATTTAAGTCATAAATTCATGGCAACGACAAATCATCTATCTCATTTATAACAAATATTATCGATATTCAACATTCATGAATATACAACTATCATAATGGAGCAAGATTACACAATAATAGAAACCATCACCTACAGTAAAACATGCTCCACTCCCTGAGAACTTGATTCTTGCCTTTCCGAATTTGTTCCTCTTGTTCGTGGTCTAAAATCAATTAATAACATAATATAATAAAAAAACAATCCCTAATTACCTGAATTACTCACAATTCTAACAAACCCTAAAACAGCCCCTTGATCCAAAACTCGAAACTAGGGTTGTTTTCTCCACAGATTCAAGATAAAAAAAACCACCCCGACCATTATTGACCCATTGTATCACAGTGTGCTATCAAAAAATGGATTTAGGACGTGAGAAACTTAATTTTAGCCTCATGAATGGGGGAAGCCGAGTTAGAATCGCCTCTGGATTGTTCCTAAGCTCTAAAAGTATAAAATTGCAAAATGGGTAATTTAGGGGTTTTAAAACGGCTCAATTCAGCTCTGTCCAGCTACAACGACACTCATCCCTCTCTAGTAGTGGTTTCACATTGTCCTAAAGTTTGTATACATCGTCAAAATCAAAATAGTGAGATACCCTTTTTAATCGACGATTTTTAATCTCATTTTATATGCCAGTGTGGTCACTATGCCGCTATAGCGGCCCTTCCGCAAAATCTATTATCTCTTTATAGCGAAATAAATTGAGACCGAGGGATCCTCATAAGAATTTAATTCACTATTTCACCACACACTTTTAACTCACTATGCTAAAAAAATATCTTACAAGCTAAGACCAATTCCTAGAGATCTACTCACTCAAATTCAATTATGTAATATCGTATGGGTTTGATAACAAATTATATTACTATTCATGCAATCAAGAATATAAATGACTTACTATATTCTACTAGATTTCCCTACACCTCAACTACTCCAATTTCGACCTAATCTAGACAAGGTTGGAAAAATTCAAATACTATAAAAATACATTTTGTCCTTAACTTTCCCTCGCTCGAATTTCTATAACGACGAAACACAGTCTTTACAATATGTATGTGTGTGTATGTTCTTTGTTTCTCAATCCCTTAACTTGTCGATCTAGGATGTTGATTGGAACTTCTCCATAAAAGAGACTTTCATCAATCCTAAGCCATCTAGTGAGATATGGATGTCGGATCTTAAACACACTTCATAAATATAGAGACACAAACCATATGCACTATTTCAAAATTATGTTCATAACCATCCATATCAACATGTCTATAGATTTCATACAGGCCTACATATTGATGAAAAAATTTCCTTTTCATCCCAAATCTCATCTCGCCCTTTATTCGCAAGACACACATAAATTATACATACACATACACACACATATATATATATATACATATATGTGTGTGTGTATGTTTGTATGTATGTATGTATAATTATGTGTGTCTTGCTAATAAATGCAGAGATGAGATTTAGGATGAAAAGGAATCTTTTTCACCATACATAGGCCTGTATCAAATCTCTACACATGTTGATATGGATGGTTATGAACATGATTTGGAAATAGTTCATACGCTTTGTGTCTTAATATTTATGAAGTGTGTTTAAGATCCGACATCCATATCGCACTAGATAGCTTAGGATTGATGAAAGTCTCTTTTATGAAGAAGTTCCGACCAAGATTCTAGATCGACAAGTTAAGATATTGAGAAACAATGAAGATTCTTCCGTGAAGGTATTGTAGAGAAGATACCTAGTTGAGGATGCTACTTAAAAAGGCCGAGGATAATATGAAGTCTCGATATCCTCAAGTCCTTGTTTCTACTCTAGCTTGAGATAGTGAGTTTCCTATTTGTTAGCTTTATAATTTCAAGTCTTGTGTGTTTTATATGTCCCCATGATAATCTTGTGTTATGAATGTTCTTGAAAACTTGTGTTTTCATTTCGGTGATTTATTTTCCTCAGGTTTTAGTACCTTGAGTATGAGTTGCCATTAGACTTTATGAGATTAATTGATCAACATTCTTTAAATATTCTTTTTCATGTGGAATTGCACATGAGATCCATTGTATTGTGTTGATCATTCTTTCAAGTTTGGAGAAGGTAGTTCCTCCTTGAATACATGAAATATGAAATATGAAATATGAAATTATCATGCATATTGGGTTTTTAGATATAGTTTCTACTCCTTTGTATTGCATAGACCACGTTTATCTTGGATATAAAGTTTCCTCCTTAGTTGTGTGCATTTTCAGATGTTGCATCCATATGGGCTGCTAGTCTGGAGTTGTTTCCTTTAAGAGGCATCTAGAATGTCATTCGAGGAAGAATTATCCCAATGGGAGATAAACACCCCAGATTCAAAATAGAGGATAACATCCTAGAATTTTAAGGTGCCACCCCGCAAGAACAAATCATTGGCCCATGAAGAGGCCCTAACAAAAAATCCTAAAGTAGTGAACCACGACCAGGACCCAAGCCCCATGTATGGGTCCATAGCTTGTAGTTAGGGGTATGTAGATGTACCAAACACTCTTCCAAGACCACGCTCAACCAGGACAGACATTAGGTCCATCCACAGTGTGTTGGTGGGGTATCATGGTTGGCTTTCTAGACGATTAAGTTTACTTCTTAAGGGTCTTTTCTGGTATTAGTTAAAATGATGTGATGTCATTTTTCCTAAGTCTAGGACACATATATAAGTATTTTTAACCCCAAAACCCCTTTTTTTAGTCATTCTCTAATATTCCCAAAATATTTCCTAAAACTTATCTAAGAAATTCTCTTTAGAAGTTTGAGGAAGAAGGAAAAAATTGAAGATAGGTCAAGTTCAAAGTTACAAGCTCAAAGCTTGTGAAGGCTATTTAATCAAGGTGTTATAGCTTTTTATCCATGGAATCCTTCCTACCATGGGGTCCCGTAAAATTTCCCCTATATGGTTGCTTAATATTGAACTGATTAAATTACATGTTTGAAGAATGGGTTCACATGTAGCCATGCCTATATCACGATTATAACATATAATTTAAATAGTTGGATTGATGTCATTAGGGGAAACTTTGTGGGTTTAGATACATCCTCATAGGATTGATCTATTATGATTAGAATTTTTTGGGAATATAGCGTAAATGGTGATCATGAGACCTAGGGCTTTGAGAATACATCCTATGATAGGAAATGTTGGTAATTTATGTCATTGTGGAACAAATACTTACCACATGAATTGGCTAAGTAAGAATGTGAAAGGATTTATTTCATGAAAGATTATAGGTGTAAAGAATTTATCACCTTAACGAAATCTATACTAAAACATTATGTAATAGATAAGGCTAAAGTCTATTAATCATTACATCCATATCAAAGGATATGCAAGAATTCCCGTACACGTTAGACTATATTAAGAGGTAAGTTCCCGTGTTTTTATTATAAAGAATGGAAATGAAGGCGAGTAACGAGGATCCTTATGAAATTGTGTGGAGGTGCACATAATATGAAATTGTTGAGATGCGAGTACCCACATCATATGATGAGATTGGGGAGGTTAGTACCCGCGATCTAGAAGTACGTCAGGAAAGAGGTAAATGTCCATTAGCCTTTGTAACTTAAGCAAAAAGATGAATGCCCATGTATTTAACAAGTAACTGGGAATAATGAGAACAATCATATATAGAATGAATAACTTAGATTTTTGCTAAAAATACCTTCCATGAGGTAGGCTTTACTAAAGGTAGATGACCCTAGACTTGACCAAGGATGAGTAAGGTTGCTTTAGAAGGATTCCTTTCTTATTGTGATGGTGGTTTATGTTGATACATTATGTGTTTTGTTTGCATTGAATGACCATTACATTTATGTTGTATAGCTATAATATTTATCATATGATCGTACTAAAACATACTCTTGCCTACATTTTTATCAAATATAGGGTTCGGGGACATAGATTCTCACACTTGTGTCTATCATCTATGTTGACGAAGGAAGTTAAAATTTAGCGAGTCCTCATTGTATTTGAGGATATGATCACCACTTTCCTTCAATTTCTTTCATTCATGTCTTAGACTATTATATGGATTGTGTTACGAGAATCTACACATGGTGTTTAGAGTGTTTGAGAAAGTTGTATTATACTTCTGCTAGAGTTTATAAAGATTTTGGTTGTATAGAATTATTTTTAATTTCCTCGAATATCTATTACTTTATATTATGGTATGGTAATTGTATGAGGCCTCTCAGAGACTTCCACATATTGTTATATCTATGATGTACCCCTGGGTCGTTGCAAAAACATTGATATCCACTCCAATGAATTTGGAAGAATACTTACGAAAAGACTATGTGGAGACGCTGAATGCTCTTTAGGACAGGGGATCACATTCTTATGCTTCAAATAAATTAGACGTGGAACTGAAAAGAAGGCCAATTCCTCAGGCAAAACTTTGGTCAAAATCATGACAAAGTACAATAAGGAAACTTAATGGACTATTGCATATATCATTGGAATACATAAGGGTATTTGTACTCATAAAATGAAATCGAGGAGTACAACTTCAGCATAGAGAACAAGAGTAAGCTAAATAAACCAATGCAAGAAGTGGTCAAAAAGGAAATGATAAAGTGATTGGATGCAGGGGTAGTTTACCCCATACTGACAGTCACTAGGATAGTCCATTGGAATGTGTGCCCAAGAAGGGTTGTATGTCTGTATCTAATCGATGAAATCATCAAAGAAACCTTCGTATGCAAGTATCATTGATCGTACCATAGAATAGCAACCCAATCAAAGGTTGGAGTCATTTCCACATTGAATCGTTGTGAGAATAGAAAAGTAAAATTAAGTTCTATCTAGTCATAGTCAAAGACATTATCATATAAAAACATATTAAATCAAAGGGTCGACACAAGCGTTAAATATCAAATGCGGTGTGGTCACAATTAATAAGTAAAAACAATGTAATTAACAAAGAGTTATAAATAGGTGAAAGGGGGAATTCTTGGGATGTTCTAGGAATACAAGATTACAGGGTACATATTTTTGGATAGAAAATTCATATATTACATGCAACTAGGCAAAATTAAGGGGTATAAGATCTCTATCAAACAACTTTCCGCATTTCAAATGGTTTCCTCTCGGACATCCACATACCATACGAAGAACATCTTTTGCCTAAACCCACTCATCTCTCAAGCATAGTATGTGGTGTGAGACTAGGGTTCATTCACTCTAGCCAAACCTCATGTCGACCCACTCCAATTGGCAACCAATTTAGTAGGCTTAGTGTCTTAACCTCTCTCTCGAGAAAACTGGAAACACAAATATGATATGATATTTTAAAGTACTACCACATTACTTTTATCAAGAACTATTAAAGTAAATATCAATTTAACTATGAATTAACAATCACCAAACAAGACCCAACAACAAATTTTACCCATATTCACAAAATCACACCCCAAAAATTGTGCTTTCAGCTAGCCATGAACAAGAGATAGAAATTTATACCGAAATGATATCGCATTAAAATTAGTATTAAGATTAAAGTCTTGTTAAATGATATAAACAAAGAATACAACAGAACCAAGTGTAAATATTTGGAAATTAAACTCTTCTGGTCTTCAAGCTCTACTCCAAAACCCTCTTAAACTTAGAGCTCAAAATGTGATAAAATATTATAAAATTTCATACAAGTCTAATAATTCACGATAATAGTTTGATGATAATTTATTTGAAGTTAAAAACTCAACAAGTATTTATAGTTTTCACAGATTAGTGCTGCATTGGATCAATCAGGGCAGTTAGTTAGAATCGCCAATCAAGTAGGCAAATTTCCCTTTGGTAACTTCATCGTCTTCTTGCCCTTATTACAAGCATATTCGTGTTGTGGGTAACCCGAAGATAAGGTACTGCTTCATGGAACTGTTTAGGGATGCACCAATTGCTCCTTTTAACCACCGATTTAATTCTTTCTCTCCATGCTCAACACAGTGGAAGAGAAGGCGATCCTTAGACCTATGAAGCTTCACCAAGTGGACTCGGTGATCATCAGGCCTTCATTTTTTAGTTATTTGCATCCTTTTTGCTCTTTGTTGCCATGTAGTATCCATGCATTTGCTCAAAGTAAAAATACATGAAACTTAAGGTTATTCTTCATTAATTGAGGGATAACTAGAATTCAAGGACCTCGTTTCTATCAAAATATATCCCTACATAAATCAAATTTGTTGACTAATCAACACCCCCAACAAAAAATTTGCTTGTCTTCAAGTAAAAATCATGTTCAACACTTCAGAAATGATGTCTCATTAGTGCTACACAAGATTGAACCATGACTCCACAGAATAACACATAATTTACTTACACAAGAATGAATTGTGTACCCAACGATTCATGTTGTTAAACACCATTACCAAAGATTTTCAAGCTCACAATACATGCCTCAAATGCAAGTTCAGGCTCAATAAAACATTTAAATTTCCTCACACAAATAATGATTCTGTGCTCACATACATGATGTATAATCATTGAAGGTTCGGGCATCTGATACAACACTCACTCTCACAAAGAAAAACACAATGCATGCTTCACCCATAAGATTGCCCTTATTTTCCAATCAACATTTGTTTCAGCTTTCTCAAGATAAAAAAGATATTTTTAAGGCTTGGAATGTGACTGGGTGCAAAGGATGGCCATTTAGGCTCAGTGACTATAATCTTGATGCAATTTAGTACTCACAAAATTTCCTTTCTTTTATAAAGTTCATTAGATCTCAAAAGTCAACCCTCTATTCACTTTTCCATAGTGTGTTTGAAAAAACCTTTTTCTTCCTGTAATTTTAAAATTTATTTCACAAATTTTCTTTTGTAATCTTTTTTTATTTTCTCTTTCTCTATTCCCTTTATTTTTTATATGGAGGGTTTCAATTTTTCTCAACACAATGGATAGACTTGATCCTTTTTGCACTTTGTTGACTATCTTTGCCATTTAACCACACCCGCATCATAGGCTTTTAGCCTAAGTTGTCTATATTATTAAGCACAAATTAAGAGTATTATGGGTAAGGGTTAAGATAGTTTATATTTTTGTCAAGATTCTTCCAAAGAAAAGTCCCAAGGGGAGTTCAAGACAAATTCACACACTCACAAGGTAGGTCACAAAAGAGAAAATTCTAGGTCTTGTGATTCCATAATTCAAGGTAATATTATCACAAAAGACATTTGACACTAAAGTCAAACAACATTCCACAGTTTTTCTAGTGTTCAAAGATCATTATAGGAGAATCCTTTTGACAATTCGCCAATCACAACGAGGCAAATAGTTAACATATTGTTTGTGCAACTTCATTTGGTAATATAATAGATTTACATTCATGTTCGTTTGATTACTTCAACTATTTAAGTCATTTTTATTCATCGAAACCGATATTTTAATTTTCCTATGAAAAAATGCATTTTCATATGCATACAAGAGGTGACGGAAATTTATGAAAAATTTTACAAAAAAATTTCGAAGGTTCAAAATCATTTTTGAAATATAAACAAAAAAAAGACTTAAGCTTAAACATCCACAAAAACTTATAAAAACACAGTATAAAGCAGAACAACCCAAGTATAATCACTAAACAAAAATAATAATAGCCACACACAAAAGTTGTGGGCGTGGCCCCATAAAAAAATAAAAATCATTTGTCCTCAAAAGTAACTAATAAAAAAATCAACAGTGAATATAAAGAAGACAGCGAGGGAGGTAAAAAGTTGATCTTTTCGACAGAGAAATTACTCCATCTGTCTGGGCATTCGTACCCGATGTGTCGGCCTAATATAGGACTATAAATACCAGAGCCACTTCAGCAGATTCAAAGAAATTTGCCTTACTAGAATTACCCATTCCATGAGATGCCAAGAATGAGTCTATCACTTTGAAAAAACCACGTCTCAACGATGGAATAATGACGTCCTGCATGTTTTTCCTGTTGAAGGTACTTAACTTTTTGCCCTCATTATTTGTTTTGGAGGATTTTGACTCTTCTTGAAATTCTTCCCTTTGATTTTTTGGGATAACATAATTCTCCCAGCGAAGAAGAGTCCTTTTGGAGAAACTGTGAATGTAATCGGTGACTATATTTCACGCTGAAAGTAACAAAATCTACAATTCCTTATCATGTATCTAAGGGCGAGATGGGGAAGTAGTGAGAACAACCAAGTGGTTTGGCGAGCTTGATCAAACTATGTTTATATCCTAACGTGCACATTTTCAATACAACTTCCCTAATTAAACCCTGCCACCCTTAAAAATAATATCAAAGCATGCACCACTCAAATTAAGCATATCCCAAAAAATAATTATTCACAGCCAACGCTTTTCATCACGTTAAGGCACACTTTTAATTGATCAAACACTTAACTTATTATGGTAAAATTTATCAAACCAAATATAGGTAATCAAAAACTTTGACCCTATCAAAAAGATCACTCACACATCAACAAGCTAATGTTATCACACTTCATAAAGAAATTCTATTAAAACACCTAGGTTTAAGAAAAAAACTTATCATATTGGTAAGGATGTATTCTAGATTTTAGGCGGCAATGCAATTAAAATCCTAGCACAAATTAAAAAACCAAAATACAATATGGGTAGAGAAATATTAAATATAGAGGTGCAAGTGCGAGTTTGAAGAATAAAAAGTGAGGGGGCCTTGAGGAGTTTAAGAATTTTAAACCTTTGAGTTAAAATATCATCCACTTCTTTCCCATTTGGCAAGGTTAGTGGTGGTCGGCCAACCATTCGGGGACACACCGAGTCATCGCTTACCTCACCGAGATTCTTACAAAATTCTCGATAAATGTTTTAAATCAAAACGATAGTGCATATAAGGATCCCTGAACATATTTCCATAACAACAATAGTTTCCATGGCTCGCCGTTAACAGACACTAACTTAGCATTTTTTTATCCAATGTGTACTTCACTAATATCAACGGAATATTCAGTGATCTACTGAATGACACTTTTGCTTGTTAAACTCCATTTTTTATAACACTTTCCATACTTCATACTGCACAACCAACACATTTTTATTTTACAAAAAAATTTATAAAATACAATAAAGGGTTTTAGGTTGTCTCCCTAAACAACACCTTAGTTAATGTCATGGAATGACACAAGTATATTCTCATTCATGCTTCATTTTTGGGCTTTACCTAGTATTACTACGCGATTTTTCGTTATTAGTTAAGTGGAGATGAGGTAGCTCATAGGTCATGAAATTCTCAAATGGCCGAATGGATCTAGAGTGAGAGCCAACCATTTGATTTAGTACTCCAATGTTCTCGTCCCTTTCCTTCAGTATTCTATCTAGCTCATTGACCTTTTAGAGAATTGTTTAAAGCATTTCTTCAATACGCTTGCTCTCTTTATCCTTTGGCCGTCTTCCCTCATAAGGAAGCAAGTAGTTTGCCTTCTTTTTTTTTTGCATTAGACCTCCATCTTGATTAGTCTTTCCACCAACTCATCAACATGAGTTATCAGTGTGGCCAACATAAAGTACTTATCCACTTCTCTGTTTGCTTAAGCCATGTGGTCAAGCAACATGGTTGCTCTCATATAGGTCTCTTTTACAATCCCTCCCGGAATTAGTCTGTCAATTAACATTTTATTTCTGAGACTAAGACTTTTGCAGAAACAGTCCAGGAGGACTATGTAAAGGATTCCATGAGTTGGGCCCAGAGTTATCATATGATTTATAAATTAGTTCACCATCTAAGTACTTGAAAGTTTGTATATAATCTCAATACGTCTTGACTTCTACTTGAGGGAACTTCATGTGCTTCAGGGTTCTCACTCAATTTACTTACTCTTTCTTATATATCAAACCTAACAAAACAAAACTTCAAGTAAAGTAAGTAAAGCAAAAACTAGGTAAGACAAAATTTAACGTAATCAAATATTCTCAACTGACACTACTACCCGACAACGAGCCATTTTAATCGGTGACATGAACAAAGACAAAATTTCCAATGTAAGTGTTGATGATCATACTTTAGTATAGTAACCCGACCAAGGTTTACGGTCGTTACCAACAGAGAGTGTTTGTGAGAATTAAAAAAATAATAGTTCTAACTAGTCATAGATAATGAAATTAATGAATAAAAACGTTTTAAATAAAAGGGTGAAGCAAACGTCAAATATGAAATGGGGGGTTTCTCACAAGTAGTAAGTAAAACCAATGAAATTAACAAGCAATTCTAAATGAGATTATTGGTACATGATTTTGATAGAAAATCGTAAGGTTATTATGACTAGGCTAGAACTTAAGGGGGATAAGAGCGACTTACCCTGTTTTAATGGGGTTCCCCTAGGACACCCACTTTCCTTGTGAAGAACATTTTATTCCTTAACCCACTCACTCTCTCTATCTGAGTGTGTGGTTTGAGACTAGGGTTCACTCTCTCGAGATGAACCTCATGTCAAAATACTTTTACCGGCCATAAATTTTGAAAGTCTTAGTTTCTCAACCTCTCTCTCAAGGAAGCAAGAAACACATATATGAGATAATATTTTTAACTAAAACCTCATTATATTCATTCACAACTACACAACAATATCATAATTAAACTACAAATAAACTATTAGCAAGCAAGACAAAAAAACTAAATTAACCCATATTCACAAAATCACACCCCGAAATTCAGGGTTTTAGCTAGACCTAAATAATAGATATAAATTTACACAAAAATAAGATTCCAGTCAAATGGGTATGAAGATTTATGTCTTATTACCTATCAAGGATGAATAATCCAAGAGACCCAAGTCCAAATCCTTTGAAATAAAACCCATTTGTTATTCAAGTACTTCTCCAAAAACCTTCTAAAACTTAGATCTCAAAACCTAGAAAAATATTACAAAATTTGATACAAGTCTAGTAATTCACGACAATAGTTTGATGATAATTGATTTTAAGATAAAACTCAAAATGTATCTATATTTTTTCAATGATAAGTTCTGCAGCGGATCACTTAGCGTAATTTGTCGAAATCGCCAATCATGTGGGCAATACTCCCTTAGGAAACTTCATCTCTGTCTTGTGATTACTAAAAGCATCGTTATGTTGTTGATGACTAGCCAACATGGTACTGGTTCATAGAAATACTCAGTGATGCGCAAACCACTCCTTTTCACTAATGATTTGATCATTTCCTTCAGGGCTCAGCATTCTGGAACAAAGGGGATCTTCAAATCCATCGGCGATTCGCCAAGTTCACTCGGCAATCCTTCAGCCGTCATTTATTCGTTCTTCTCATCATTTTTTCTTCTTTTAGAAAATTTGTTACCATGCTTTGCCTCAAACTCTAATTACTTTAAACACAAGCTTAATTATATGTAATTGAAATTAAACAAGCATTTAAGGATACTATTTCTATCAAAATATAGCCCTAAATGAGTCCAATCTATGGACTCATTAGTAGCCAATGAAAAGAAAGAATTGATTCCACAAAGACCAGCCATAGGTTAGCAAGTTGCATGGATTTCATTGACCTGAACAATTTGGACCTTGAAGGAGCACTTTCCATTGTTTTTCATAGTTCAAATACTTGAGTGATTTGCTCGAAAAGGGTGGTACTTTTTCATAGATGGTTTTTCAGGGTACAACTAGATACCAGTTGCACGTGAATATTAGGAAAATATTATCTTCCATTTGTTCTTCTTGTACTTTTGTGTTCAAATTTCACTATTTGTATTATGTAATACACCAGCGGTATCTGATGGTCATCTTGAAAATTGTGGAGGACACTTTGAAAGGGTTCATGGATAATTTATAAGTGCTAGATGACACATCTGATGCATGTTTATTTAGTCTTACGTGGGCATTACAGTGATGCAAGAAAGAAAATTTTGTGTTTACTTAGGAGAAATATCATTTCATGGTCAAGGAAAGCATAATCGTAGGTAATGGTCGCATAAGGGACTACATGTAGATAAATTGAAGATAGAGGTTATTTAAAATTTTCATCTATCTGTTTGTGTTAAAGGTATTCTATGCTTTATATGGAATGCATGATTTTATAGGAGATTTATCAAGGATTTCTCAAAAACATTACATCCCTTTTGCAAGCATTTTGAGAAATATGTGAAATTTGCCTTTGATGGATCATGACGAAAAGACTTTAAATGATTGAAAGAGAAGTTGGCCTTTGTTCGAGTGATAATTGGCCAAGATTTGTCATACCACTTGAGGTGATGTGTGATGCGAGTGGAAGTTCTTTCTAAGTTCTGTTAGGAAATAAAAGCCACAAGATCTTTCACCCGATCTACTATGCTAGAAAATCAATTAGTGGAGCACATCTCAACTACAATATCAATTAGCATGAATTAATTGTTGTAGTTTATGTATTTGTGAAATTTAAAGAGTGTTTGTTGGGCACTGGATTGATTGTTCACATGAATCATGCACTATTCAAGTGTGTTATTGTGAAGAAAGATCCCAAGCTAAAATTGATCAGATTGTTCTGCTACTTCATGAATTTGAATTTGAAGTCACAAAAAGAAGGGGTTGTTAAAACCTATTATCTGATCGTGTGTCTAGGTTTGTGGTAGAGAAGAAGATGGAACATGAGTTAGACAAAAATAACTAATTCCGTGATAAGCAGGCGTTAGCCGCCACACTTGATAGTATACCTTGATTATGTAACTTTGTTAATTTTTTTGTTAGCGAATTGATGCTTGAAGATTTAACGTTCCAAGAAAGGAACAAATTCTACATTGTTTTGGAATATCCTTCTTGAATGAACAATATTTTTACAAGGTCTGTTCTTATAACATCATCAGGCGATTGACTTAATGTATCAAGACACTACTTCCTGTTAAAGTGCAAATGATTGTGAATAGTAACATAACCCAACTAAGGGTTTGGATCATTCCCAAGGGAAATGTTTTCTAGAATTAGTAGAGAACTACAAATTAGTTCAAATTAGTCCTATATGAAATACATTTTTGAATTCAAACATATAAAATTAAGAGGGATACAAGTGTCAATTATCAAAAAAGGTTGTTTATAGTTAATTATCAACTAAAACAAATACACGAAAATGCCAGTATGCATACGGGATTCTTGCGATGTTATAGGATTATGGGACAATATAAACAACCGGGCAAAATGCAATTAACACTAAACACCAACATACTAGTGAACAAGACAAACTTAGTGGGGATAAAAACTCTCCCAAGAAATTAACATAAATCAAATTGGTTTCTCTCGAACACAAATAAGCAGCAATTAGGAACAGCCTTCATATTATTCCATTCACTCTCTTGAGCTGGATCTTCGAAAGAGGGTTTAACATTCACTCTCTCAAGCTGAATGTTGGACAACCCACTACCCTCCGGCCATTGATTAATTTTTTTGGTTTCTTCAAATCTCTTTCCTGAGAAAGCAAAAAATTTGAAGCTAAGATTCTATTTGCAAATACAACCCATTAAGTTCAACCATAACTATTGAATGAAATAACTTTTAAACAAGAAATAAACTATTAATTAGCATCACCGACAAAATATATTAATCCATAATTGTTAATTTTGCAAAAGGAAAAAACATTTGTTATTGTTTGTTTTTGACATTTTTAGAGTTGCCTGCCACTTAATTTTTACGAAAAAAATTAAGAACACATGGTTTTCACAAGATTACAACCTAGTGAAAACTTTTAAGGGGGTTCGGGGATTCCTAATAATGTCTTAGGAAGGTTTAAAATCACCTGAGACATCTGCTAACTTGCGGTTATCTGAAAACTATTTTATATAAGGCTAAAACTTAGGATAGTGATAAAAATACTTCTTTGAGTTATTTGAAAAATGAATATTAGATTTATTGCCTAGCTTTGACATTTGCCAAATTTATTTTTTAGTTTATTTCTTTTGATTTGATTGAATAATACTGGAAAGAAACTCATGACTATTGTCCTCGGAGAATAAGGACTCACCACTTATTTTGTTTAGAAGGATATCGAAAACTGATCTAACCGTGATTTGGATGGTGAAAACTGTTAGCTACATCACGGAAAGATGTAGCGCGGAGTATGCATCAGTATATTAAAGGTACTGACCATGCAAGATAAAATAGAGCTGAAAGAACGTAAAATGAACAAAGTAATTAAGCAAGTATATAATCTGAACATGATATATATACTTAATACTGATCTAACTTGATACAAGGACCACATTTATAATATGATGAACCAATACTAACTAATCTTTAAGCATGATCAACACAATAGAGTGTTATAGAACAAAGGGAGCTACTAATAATCGAAATTAAGACAACATGAACTAATTGTTGAGTCTGATGTTTACACCCCATTACATGAACCCAATATACCCGGCCAAAGGTTTAGAGGCATGCTGGCGTGATCACCAAAAGAGATTGGACAGACAACCTAATGGGCTAGTGATTCTTGGTCTACTTGTGAACCCTAGTTTAACTCAATGTTATGATACTCCCCATTAATAAAGTGGTCAACATATTATGACTGAGTTTCGATAATATTTGAAAGGTCAAAATTGAACATGGTAATTGTGAATGCAACAATTCCTCTGATATTTATGCATCAATGATTGTGGCATGCATAACTGAATAACAACTATATCATTCCTAGCATGTTAATTCAAGAAATAACAAAATACATAGCTAGGATTCTGAAATTTATGTATTAAATTGATTATTACAATACTAATCTTATTTTGATCTAACAGATAAAACCCAAATATTCTGACATTCAGGAAACCCTATGTCTAGATAAAATTGAGGGAATGAAGAATTTTACAAAAAAACAATGGATTTAATGGGCTAAAGGAACACACTAATGAAATTCAACATACATGGTTATGAAATCTATGGAGAAATATTTCTTTTTTGGTCTTGCAAAGATGCAAACTTTTTGCATTCTTGAACTAGGGTTCTTGAATTTTTTCTCCTCTCTTGCTTATAAATTCAATGTTTTTATTAATGATATGACTTAGGTATGTTCTAGTTATTTTTGTAGGCTTAAACTGACTAATAGCTTGAATAAGGGAATCACTGCAGCTGCTGGTGGTCTGGACCTCGACGAGCTTTGTTCCCTGCTAACAACATGAGAAGAAATGGTTGGGGTGGGATCATCCTTCTCATGTATGAAGTGGTAAGCCTCTTGTGCTTATTGCAACTTGTCTTCAAGAAAAATTTCCAATGGGGGGGTCCTACACCTGGGCCCTTTGAGAGGTGTCGCCACATTAGCCTCATTTTTTATGAGATCTAATATCAAACGTCCTGGTCAGTCGATTAAGGTATCATAGTTCCAGATTGGCACTTCGGCATTTATGCACACTTGAAAAACCAAATAGAAATGAGGTAAGAAATGGTGGTCTTGAATGCCTTCTCGTGTACCTCCTCTAACATGAACCAGGTAGAGCCAATCCTTAACCCTGCAACTAGGGCTTCCACCATGAGCACTCTTGCCCATTTGAGTATATTGCTGACCTGTGTTGGTGATACTCTTATTTGGACCAACGACTAGAAGAATTTGGAAACATAATTCAGTGTGGCGTTCTAGATGATCTCTCGGGGAGCTATGACCCAGTCAACCCGCTCTCTATGTGCCACTATATATTTTGCTAGCAACATTTACACTGCCTCCCTCCTCTAGGCACTGCTCTTCAAATCACCTCATTGGACGACGTCCTAGCTATAATCAAACTCTGCGGTATTTCGACTCTTGTTTGGGCCATCGGTGGAGTTGTATAGAAATAAGCGGATGGTGGCCTATGAGATGTCTACCCAACGTCCTCCGACCAGTGTATAAGTGAGAGGGTCCTATTTTGCCGGTTTGGACCACATGTGAATGGATACACGGAGAGTGGCTGCATACGAGGCAAAGAACTCCTGCGCAATTGCCTAGGAATATGTCCCAGGTCATCTTTGCATGTTTGTATGCTTGACATTATACATCGACACACTAGTTGTTAGGTTCATGTGTTGTCGAAGTGGGGTAATATGTTCGGTGTGCAGGTGCAGCTTACGAGCTTGTGCCTTGATCAGATGAGACTTTTTATTTCTATTCCCTTCATCTGGTGGCTCCTAGAGAGTTTGAGTTTGATACATTTGGCTTCTTTGACCTTGAACACTTGCCAGGCCCTGAGCCTGTAGAATTTGCATGCTTGGAGCCAGATATTGATCCCCATTCTTGACAAGAGCAGCCCTAGTTTGTGGTGGATCAGTGCGTGCTCATCATAAGACTGGGAAGAAGTGACTACATAAGGGTTCACCTTTGAGGAGCTTCCCCTAGTGAATCTGGATGATGTCGTCGGTAAGTTTTTCCCAAAGGAATGTATGATGGGTTCCTTTCATAATCGGTATATTTATAAAATAACTGAGTGATGGGGCGACTGACTTGGATTAGTCCCTACTTAAGTAGACCACTTGCCTCTTTGAAGACATGGTACCTTTTAGGTCATGAAGAGCGGTGTGGTTATTTACCTACTATGTTGTGCCACCTAAAGAAGTAGCCTACGCTCGCCTAACCCAATAATCACACCCATGGGGATTAAAAATAGCGAATTTTTGAGACAGATGGTTGGCATTTGGGAAATGTGATAAGAGAAAGGATTTTTATAGATGTGTTAATGGGTTGGGGAGTGATATAGGGAGAAAGTTAATGTGGGAAACAATTATGGTATGCAATGGGAAGGAAAATGGTGGCTCGGTCGATTCACTACCAAAATGGATCCACAAGACCTTTTTGAGGGTTCGTGGATCAGTCGAAGGTCAGTCAATTAGGACCATCCATTACACTTATACTTAAACAAGTTTGGGGCTTACTTGGTATCTACAAATTCCATTCATGGCCTGTCAATTGAAAGACGAACATTCGATGGGTGTAGCCTCTGTACCAGACCATTTTCTGTAGATTTTGATTTGGCCTATTGCACACGTAACAATAATTATGCCATTCGTTTTGTACTTTCTGGACAATTTTTATGCACAAACCCTATTCTAAATATCCAGGAAACACTAGAACACAAGGAACAAATAAAATAAAACAGCGAGACAAACTAAAAAAACCAAAACTCTTTCTCACGAAACACAAAACCTATCGTTTGCTAGAGAGTACACATTGGATTTCCTCCCAAGAATCTCTTGATTTAACATTGCGACACAAAGCAAGCCCCTTGAATAATTAAAATTCATCATGATGGTAGATCTCTACCACTTTGTGTACACTTTCCGCCTGCCCACGTAGATCTTAGTACTTTGTCTACTCACTTAGAACCTTGTGCTTTGCTTGTTCTCCATCTCAACCACTCCATGTGGGAACCCTTTTGTGATGAAAAATGGCCCTGTCCATTTGGACATGAGTTTGACAGGAAATAAGCGTATCCTAGGGTTTAATAGAAGCACAAGATCACCAACCTTAAATTCTCGCATTTCTATTCTTTGATCATGATACCTCTTCTTGTTTTCATTGTAGATGACTTAAATTACATAGGCTTTTAGGCAGAACTCATCAAGTCAACCGCCACAAGAATATACTTTATCTCATGAGAACTCATAAATGGGCCAATGAAGTGAATTCCCCATACATCAAATAACTCAATCACAAGAATGTGATTCATGGGAATATATTGCCTCCTTGAAATTCCTTCATATCATTGGCAACGATAACTTGATATTGCAAAATTATGAGCCTCTTGGTGGATGCTGGGCCAATAGTACCTACATTGCATGATCTTGTGCACAGTTCGAATACTACAATGGTGCAACTAATAGGCGATGAATGATACACCTCAAGAACACTAAACATTTCAACCTCATGCACACATCAAGGAATAATCCCATCAGCACAACTCTGATATAAGTAAGGCTCATCCCAATAAAACTTCTTTACATCGTGTAGGAACTTCCCTCTTTGGTGGAAAGTCAAACACGATGGGACAAAGTTTCTTGCTAAATAGTTATCAAAGTCGGTGAACCAAATTATCAGATCATGCGAAGCGGCCAATACATTCTCATTACATCTTTAATTTTAGCTTTTTCCCCTTGTGTGCACATATATTCATTCTCTAACGTAGACAAGTTCTTAGCTACATGATTTTCGGTCCCTTTTATATCCTTCACCTCAAAATTTAAATCTTGAAGAAATAATACTTATCTAATAAAATTTTGTTTTGCATCTTTCTTCGCTATGAAATACCTCAATCAAGAATGATTGATATTTACTATACCTTTGTGCCAAGCAAATAGGATCAAAACTTCTCGATGGCAAAACCCACTACTAGAAGTTTTTGTTATGTTACAGTATAGTTCCTATGTGCTTTATTTAGGATTTGCTCGCACAATAAATAGAATGAAGGGTTTTATCTCTCCACTGTCCCAATACCACATCATGGGCAACCCCGCTTGCATCACACATAAACTCAAATGGATCACCCCTACTTGGTGAATTAATAATGGGAGAGGAAACTAACTTCACTTTAAACACTTCAAAAGCAGTCAGATAGTATTTGATCAAATACAATTTACAATCGTTCTCTAGCAATTTGCAGAAATGTTGATTATTGAAAAATCCATCATAAACCTCTCATTAAAACAAGCATGCCAAAGAAAACTTCTTAAATCCTTGATGGAGATAGGCAGTGGAAGCTTCTCTATTACCTAAACTTTGTCTAGATAAACTTTTATTCCCTTTTCTGAGATCCAATGGCCAAAAACTATACCTTCTTTACCCATAAGTTGCACTTCTCCTAATTTAGCACTAGGTAGTAATCTTCACATCACTTGACTACCTCGTCCAGATTATTCAAACAACGATCAAAGGAGTTGCCGACCACAAAAATGTCATCAAAGAGAACCTCAATAATATCCTCCACCACGTTGATAAATATCAACACCATAAAACGTAGGAAAATCACAGATGCATCACACAACCCAAATGGCATCTTTTTAAATGCAAAAGCCTTATAAGGGCAAGTGAAAGTGGTCTTTTCTTGGTCTTCTATGGGGATAGAGATCTGATTGTAGCCCCAATAGCTATGAATAAAACAATACCAACCATTACCTCAAGTCTGTCTAACTACTGGTCCATGAAGGGCATGGGAAAATTTTCCTTTTCTGTCCAAGCATTCATCTTTCAGTAGTCCATGCAGACTCTCCATTCGGTCACGGGCCGCATTTGAATTAGCTCATTCTTTTCATTAAGTTCCACAATCATCGCACCCTTTTTAGGCATGAACTAAACAGGACACACCAAATGTCGTTCGCAATAGGATAAATGACCCCGACATCCAAGCCTTTGATGATCTCTTTTTTAATTACTTTTTACATAGGTGGATTTAACCTTCTTTGATTATCAATAATAGGTTTTTTATCTGGCATGAGTTGATTTTGTGGGAACAAATACCGGTAGAGATTCCAATAATATTTAAAATAGTGTATCAATAACTCGCTTAAACCTCTTTAACACTGTCATTAAGCAATCTACTTTTTGCCCATTTAAATCTGCTACAATAATCACCAAGTGTTATCTCTCCATAGAAACACATACCTTAAATGCAGTCGTAGAGCCTTAAACTCAAAATTCCGCTCTTCCATAGTAGATGTTTTGCATATGGGGACTTGCGATGATTCATGTCCATCTTAAGCTTCATCATCTTTCACTGATATTCATTTCTTTCAAGTGAGGCCACCAAATAATTATGCCCCTCGATACTTTTGATATCAAAATTTATGATGAGAGCTTCTAGAGCCTCAACACTTAGTCGCTCTTCAATTTGTACTTTTAATCCAATCTCAACTTTGTAGGTTAGAGCATATTCCATTTGGAGCTCACCACTCTGATTCATGGACCTCTAGATATTAAAAGTTTCTTCTTCGTTTTTCAACCTAAAATTCATCTTCACTTTAGGCATATCGATTAAAGAACGCCCAGTTGCAAGGAATGGTCTCCCTAGGATATTGGGAACCTCAAAATAAACGTCATAGTCAAGAATCATAATGTAAGCCGAAAATATTAATGACTCCATCTTCACAAGTGCATCTTAGAATACACTCACAGGCCTCTTCACAATTGGATAAGCCATTAGTAACTACACTGTGGTAGGCTTTGTGTCCCCTAAGCCTAACTTCATATAAATGTATAGTGGCATGAGATTTATCCTCGCACCAAGATCACACAGTTCCTTTACAGAGTGTAGCAAACCTATAGTACATGTAATATATAATAAATTGAAATATCATAAAATAAGAGAAGAAACAAAAACACACAACTTTAGGAAATAAAGGGGAAAATCTGGAAATTTCCTATGTTTAAAAATTGAGGTTTGGTCATTTCAAATGGACATAACTCCTAACTCCGGATGAGTTAGGTTCATTTCTTTATATGGTTAGAAAGTCATTTGAGAGATCTTTCCAACTCCGCTAATATTTCTCATTTTCAAAAATGTATGAGGGATATATGCCAATCAGAAGTTGCATTTTTGTATTGAGGAAGATGCGATCCGAATTTTAATAAAGTTTACGTAGTCTTTTAACCCCACTATTTACTAATATGTTTTAAGATTTATTAGGGGTACCATTAAGACCATCAGTATTAGAAAATTTGAATACGATTAGGGCTTGGGATATAAGATAAGAGAGGAAAGAGAAAGGAGAAAAAGCTAAGAACTCATTAAGAATGCCAAGATCTTCAAGTGGAATTTATCGGTTGTGATCCCTATATTGTATGTGATATATTTCTATGCTGGGTTCTTTCACCCACACACCAATGTGTATAATTTAGTGCATTTATAGTAGATTGAGTGACGAACATCTAAGTTCTTTATGAACATTTGGTGAAATCTTGTTGGCTGAGTTTGTCTACATATTTAATTTTTTTTATTGGTGTTTCCGTGATGTTTAATGAGTATAATAAATTGAGTATTGCAAATATCAGTGATCCTAAGTACTTGGATAAAAATCCATGTGAGTTTATACAGTTTAGAGATTTAAATCAGAAAAGAAAAATTCAAAAATCCCAACATATAGGCCCTAGGGCGCTGCGTAAACCACTACCCCTCAGGATAGACTTCATTCATGATGTTTTGGCAAGCCGAACCAGACAGATAACCTGAGGACAGTGCCTCTCTGTCAAGATCTCATGCCCCGTGCCTCTCAGAACACCTAAGCCACCTAGAGACCCAATTTTGTTCATATCTTTTTGTACTAGTTCCTAAGGGATGTAACTATGTTTCTTAGTCGATTCCAACAATCTAAGTTACATTAGAACATTATGAAATCGTCCATAAAAATGAGATCATGATCCTTGAAACCATAATTTTATTCAAGGGAAGTTAAGATCAAAGTCAATAAAGTTAAGAGTCAAGTATAAAAGTTAAGGAGCTAGTCAAAGGAAGTTCTTAAAGTTTTAAAGAGTCCTAAACAAACATTTGAACTTTTTTAAGGGCTGAAGCTACAAGTTGAGCAAAGAGAAATGAGTTGAGTTAAATGTCAAAAGTTATAAGGGAACAAAGTATTCCCTAAGAGTTTAGTTTCAAGTACAACAAAGAGAAAAGAGTGATTGTATTTATGAAAGAGGTATGAGGGAACTAAGTAGTCCCTAAGGGTTACAAATGTTAACACATTTTGAGAAAAGAAAGGATGCTAGACTTCCATAGAGCCTTTGGCTAGTTTTAGAAAAAGGGAACTATGATTTCCAAGAAAGGTTTTAAACCTACGTTTGAGAAATTACCTCAAACATGAGAAGAAATTGTTTTAAAAACACAAGAGCTAAGAATTTTGGGAGTAGTATTTAGCCCCGATATGGGAACGCGAGTTCATAACAACTCAAATATCCATAAAGCATGTATACAACATGGACAGAGAAAGGATCATACTTTTTAGATGACTCCTAAGTTCTTTTTGGCATAGAGTAGTGGAACCATATGGTAGTTCATGTTCTATACAGACGACAAGGTATAAAGAGGTCCTCTAGCAACATAAGGTAAGACATTGTACCATAGCCTAGGCTCCTGGTGATGGTTGTTGCTTAGAGAAACTCCCACATATACAATATTACATTTATTATATGTAAAGTTTAGTTCTTAAGTGAATTATATTTAATGTACTAAAATGCTTACTCTAGTTTTACAAGTTTTTAATTTATATATTGCATGTGTCCTTCGTACTTTGTATTGAGTTAGTATTTCATGAGTTGAGCAAAGTCAAGGTAATTTCTTCTTAATCCTTTTAAGCTTTATGTTGTGGTTTAGAATTCCACCTCACATACTCATACTTTCAATGTACTGATGTCAGTTTTCTTGCATCATATTATGATTGTGACGCAGGTAACCAAGATCAGCACCCAGCACGTTGTTGATCTAGTTGAGCATTCGGAGTTAGTGGTGAGCCTATTTGCATTCTGGAGGAAAATTTTATTTAAGTAGCTTCCTGAATTTAATTTATAGGATGTTGCGGGTTCTGCCCCAATATCGATCTTAGTATTGTAGAGGCTTCATAGAAAATCACATACCTAGTTTGAGTCTTTTCCTTGAAATGCATATGTTTTGCTTTGACAACTTTAGAGCAATTTTTTCTAGACAATTATGTTTTAAGTATTTGTTTTAACAATGTTCTTATTTTATATTTAGTTGAAGTTATGTATTTCGCTGAGTTAAGTAAGGCTAAGGGTTTGCTCAAGACCAGTTATGGTCATTGGATGCCTTCCACATCTAGTGTGTAGGCTCGAGGCGTGATAGTACATGGAATAGTGAAGGCACCCAAATCCTCCTACTTCTGCACAAGAGATATTGTAGAAATAGGCCCACAGTGCTGCATTCTTCCATCATCTACAAAACTAACCAACCTCTTCTTACTTACCATATCCTTAATAAACTTAGCATATTCAGGCATTTGCTCTAACACATTAATCAGTAGAACATTGATAGAAAAATGCTTTAACACTGTGATAAACCGACATTTCACATCTTACATTTTCTTCACCAATCTTTGTGGAAATGGTGGTTTCAATCGAGTTATGGGGACCACTTTCTGTGGTAACATTGATTCTATCATTGTTGCTTCACAAAACTCACCACTATCTTCTGTTACATCATCTTTCATTCCCATATAACCTTCTAATACAGACGACATAGGTGGATCGATGATCTGTTTACCCTCTCGAGTAGTGACATCCATGGAATGCCCATCATTCATTAGGCTCTTGATGGTGTTGCTTGGAAGAGTGCTACTTCGACGTGGGTTCACTGTTTTAGACAACTGAGTCATATGTATCTCAAGATGCTTTATATGTCATGACAATAAAGTGCACCGTAGAAGATAGGGCATTCCTCAAGTCGTAACACAGTGTATATCACCTCTCGGAGGTTTTGTACAAGTCCTTAGAAAATATTTTATTGCATATATATGATAAGTATTAAGGAATTTAAACATTTTCTTCAAAAACATAATGCCAAATCATTTCATAAGACATATGAATATGTCTAAAAACCCATCTATGAAAAAATTAGTACAAAACGTCTTGGATAACAACCCATAAAAGTCTAATAATAGAGAAGAACATAAAAGACAATAATGGGTGGTGCCCTCAGATGCTATGTGTACTCCCAATCTTTTCTCCTTGGAATCCTTGGAATCTCTACCCTTTGAAGTAACTTAATCCTCTCAAGACCCTGCATTGGATTAGAATGTAGGAACAAATCTGCATTACTATGAAATGTACCAAGTTTGGAACTAACATACCAAATATAAGGTATCTCAAAGGATTAGTAAACAATAAATGTAATCATAAGAGATAAAGACATAATCTTAAAATTAGTATCACAGGCATAATAAAGACTTACAATGTATATAAGAGCACATACTTAATCAGTTGTCCTTCTTACTCATATGAACTACTTCTGAAGCAACATTAAAGTATATTTGTGCAAGGCTAAGGTAAAATCCCATACTACTTCCAAAGCTAAGTACCTCTCTTTGGTCATCCTTCATTATAATATACTCTCTTATTTAATACTTATGTTCATCATAACATATGAGCACTATGGCCTAGAACACCTCAAAGCACTATGGCCTAGAACACCTCAAAGCACTATGGCCTCACACACAAAGCATATCATGAAGTCACCCTATTCTCTTTTATTTAAGTTTAGGATTTTTTTAGACGTACTTCATATTGACAAGGAACTATCATCTTAAGTAAGTCATGTAATGGAATGCAACTATAGTAATTAACCAAACTAAGCATACATCATGAAGGACTCATGTCATAGGTATCTTCAAGTCATAGTTGTTTATGTATGAATGTCATCCCATACTACCATCCATATTAAATACTTCTCTAGGCTATCCTACTACAAGATAACTTATCTTCCATCATTATCTATTAAGATTAACATGGTTAAAAAATTGACCTACTACCATGGAAACCATCTGCACAAAGGAAGGGCCAACAATCCTAACAACTATGCAACCAATCATGTAGATGCAAGCTAATCATAGGGGAGAATGAATCCTCAACACAAAGCTATCATTAGAAGCTAATCTTGATATGTTCCATGAAATGCACCTTGCGTGCAAGTCAAGCTAACATTAGGAGAGCATACGCCTTCCTCCTATAGATGACAATAAATGGTTTTCTCCTAATGAAATCTAGATGACATGATCAAGAATCTTACAAAACAAGACCAAGTTGTACATATCAGAGCTTGCTTCTTCCATCCCATGTTACATAAGGTTCTTCACCTAAAGCTACAATTAGTATTTCAACTCAAGCCTACTTAAGATTTACTATCCTAAGATACCCTTGGGACCTACCATCTCAAGATATCATGAGATCCACGATCTCATTTTATCATGAAATCTACCATGTCAAGCTATAATAAGATTCATCATCTGAAAGTATCATGATATTCCTCATCTCAAGATATCGCACCTTGGTCCTATATCACAAAGTCAATTAAACTAGAAGCGACAGTACAATTCATCCTTAAGTTATTCTAGTCTAACATTCTTTGATTCTTTTTAGATTCTTCTGTAAACATAGATTCAATCTATGTGAGAGGACTTGTTTCTCCTATCGTGTTCATGTCTAAATGTAGGAGAAAGAAAACAATGTCACAATCTTTTCATTATAACTTCACTCCAAAGTCCTATCATCAATGTCATACAAGCTCAATAATCAAATATTACCTTCAATTTACCAAGATCCATGTTCAATTACAAGTTAATTCATTCAATAGAATCACTTTAAGGTTAGTCTAGGCTTACATGACATAGGTTAAATTCCAACATTGAATCAAGATATCCTAGATAAATTAGTACTACATCAATTCATATCAACGTGATTAAATCATAGTCAAGTAATATACAATACAATTGAATTAAGAAGATCAACTTAGTACCTTCGTCTTGCCTCTAATGTGCTAAAATCACCATGATCACCTTCAACATAAAATACTACCATTAACCTTGAAAATCTCATAAAAAATCAAATAATTATCATATGAACATAATTGAATGCTTCCAACTATATTAGGATCACAGTCAAGCCTTACCCACAATATAATCATAATGCTTCCTAGATTGGGGTCTTTTGAATTCACAACTGATGGATGACTATGGGGAATCCATCAATGGAAGAATCCATGCATGAATAACCTTCACATACCTTATATTATAGCATGAATCCCATCTTTAATCCTTTGTGACTTTTTTCCTAAGATCAGCCCCGATTTCTCTTCTTCTTCTTCTATGGTGTTCTTGAGAAAGTTTTGGAGAAGAAGAGGTTTTGATTTAGAGTTAGCATCTAATTGGTTTTTTTGTTTGTTTAAATACTCACAAAATACCTAATTTAACTTACCATGCATTTAATTTAACGATGGAGGAATTTACCAACTAACCCTCATCCTTGGCGAAATCCCTAAAGGAGTTGCAAGCTTAAACAATGTTTGTACTCAACAAAACGTCAATTGAACGTTGAGACCATCCTGCATGTCCATGTTTTCATAAAAAGACCTTGATATCCCATTAATATTTGTACGGGGACTTCCCCATCGACAAGGCGTAGTCAAGAAAACAGTCCATCATTGTGCAGTCGTCAAATGAGACTACCAATCTAAGGGAGTGTATTTGCCTACTTTTGCGTCCTTCTTAGAACCTTAGGGTGGTCCTTGGGGTTTTGTGCCAGAATTTTTCCACCCTAAATTCATCCTCGTAGATAGTAGGAACCTATCTAACGAATTTAAACTCTAAACACCACATACAACATGCTAAGGCATGCAAGAACACCAAAGCATGTCTCAAGCCTATCTTTAGAACCTCTTGGATGTTCTTGAACTTTTGACCTCCAAACTCTTCCAAAATCCTCAGACTAACTTCTATGCATTAATTCACAATTTTTAGATCTTTTAAGTTCATGAGACACATGTTAGTCTCTACTTGGACCTAGTTTATTGTGAGGTCCTTATGAAATCCCCTACATAGGAAACATTACTCCTCAAATGAGACCTTATTAAAAACTTATTTAAGGACCCACTCTAGAGTAGTAGACCACCATATATGAATCATACCTTAATGTACATATCTAAATAAATGAAAAAGTTCAATTTTAAGCTAGACATGTCTATTGACCTCATTAAAAAAGGACTCACTATACCACGCTTGGGATTAAGCCACAAATGTCTTATTAACTTCAATTTTTCATATCAAGTAAAATATCATGTACTATAAAGAAGGTCAAGATGACCAGAAAAATGTCAAATTTTGCATAAATCATTAAAGAAGCACATATCAGAGAGGGACATAAGGAGATCATTATTGATCACCATTGGATAGGAGGATGTAGAACCTATTCCTCTTTGGAGGACCATGTTCCACATTAGAAGTAGTAAATTGATTTCTTTCCCATAGATTAGCCTTTGACTTAGGGAAATCCTTCATCATGTGGACACTCTTACCACATCCATAACAATCATCTTTACCGGCCAAGCACCTACCTTCATATTTCATACCATACCAAGGGCAAGAAAGTTAGGAATACTCATTTCTCTTCCCTTGAGGTCTAAGGTTAAACACCCTTTCTTCCTAATAATTAGGAGCACTAGAATAACCTTGTCCGGAAAATCATTGTAGATTCATAGAACGGACTTGTCCATCGGACCCATCATTTTCCATCCTACTCCTCTTTCTTTCTTTCTTATGTTTGTATTTCTCTATTTGTTTAGCAAAAAACATTAGTCAGAAGGTACACATATCATCAAAAATCACTTCCATGTGACACTCTTCTTTCACTAGTTCGGAAAACCCCGTCATGAACCTACTCATCAAGTCTCTAGGGTTTGCTACCAAGATTGGAGCATACTTATACAAAAGAGTGAACTTCAAGGCATACGCCTTAACACTCAATTTTTCTATGCTTGAGGTTTATGAATTCCTCTAACTTAGCCTGCCTCAACTCCCGAGGAAAGAACCTATCAAGAAAAGAAAATTTAAAAGTTTCCCACTTTGTGTGACCGGCCCTTACCAACGTAGAATCTCTCCAATGATCGTACTAAACATGAGCTATATTTTAGTTGATACTTGGCTAGCTCCGCTTTCTCCCTAGAATACAAACTCATAATAACAAAAGTCTTATAAACCATCTCTATGAACCCATTTGGATCCTCCTCCATCTTGGAGCGACTAATTTCCGGAGTGTTCATTTTAAAGAATTATCTTATCCTATAAGCACCAATTCCCTGTACAGGGTTCGGTACAACCTCAATATTTTCTTGTACCATCAAGGATTGATCCAAAAAATTCCCTGTACAGGGTTCAGTACACTCTTTTGATCTATATTGCCATTTCCCCCTTCTAGCATTAGACCTAGTGTTAGCAATAACCTGGACAAAATCATAGGTGAACATCAAAAGAAGGGTCTACAAAAGCAAAACTATATAATATAACTTAAAGAATGAAAAAAAAACATTCTTAAGCATCCCATAGCCTCCTACTAATAGATGTGTCACGACTCACACCGATGAATAAGACTTTACTAGACGTGATTTTAATACATCCTAAGACCACCAATTGATTATGTCAACTTCAATCCTTATATAATCATTCAAATCAATAGCAATAGGCTCTTACCCATTGCCATGATCATCAATTCAATACCAAAACCATAATACTCCATCAATTTAGGTCAATTCAATATATATATATATATATATATATATATAAGACATCCTATACATCAATTGGACACAATTATTACATCATTTAATAGCCCATTAAAAACTACACTAGAATTCATAAGCATTAAGACAGTATCAAGTCAACCATAAAGTAGTCAAAATCTAGGGTTCATGAATTACATGGGTTCATAGGTTAATTGTGTTAAAATAATCTAACAGTCTGTTTAGATCAATTAATCCGCTCTCCAACTTTTCAGTGAGAATACCTTGCTTCTTGAGGTCTCCAATTTTATGAGTTGTTGGTAAAAATTTTCTTGAGGTGACGTGGGTCTTATTCAAACACTCATGTATAGTAAAGGCTTCATAGATAGATCATATTTGAGAGTCTTTATTTTCAGAGGATTTCTTTAAAACATGACTTTAATACATAGTATATTAAGAGAGTTTTGAGATATAGTGAAATTTGTACTTAGTATTTCTTTTAGTTTGACGTTTATGTGTTCTCGAATTAGTGTTCCACTTGTAGTGATTTAGGATAAGGGTTTTCTTGGGAGAAGAGCAATAGTCATTTTGTCGGTCACATCCAGGGTGTAGGCTCGGGTCGTGAAACGTCTTCAAAAAATCATAGCCACAAGCTTTGAATTGCATGACTTAGTTTTACCGTACTTATATCGATAGAATCATAAGTTTAGTTTCAAATTATAATTTTTTCTTTGAAATTCTATTTCACAATCTTTGAATAGCAAAACTTATGTTGATACAATTATAACTTCAGGCTTAGAACATACAAAATTATACCTCAAAAGACACAACTTATTCATAAAGAATTTTTGTAGGATATGACAAAAGTTCTGAAGTTGAGAGGCTTGTGCTAATATTTTTCCAATGGAACCGTTTGAATGATTACAAGTAACATGTGAAAATCATGCCCACTCACTGTTCTTCCATGGTATAAATACAAAATCATAGTTGAGTCGAGTTTAATTTATTTTATTTCACATATAAGTCACCTTTCACCTTGTGTTGGTTTTGAAATCAAAAAGTTGTTTTATTCCCTATCGCACGTAAAAATCTTTCTACGCTTCTCTAATTATCTTTATCTTATGTAATGTAGTACTTGAATTATGTTGTTATTTGTATGATCCACTTATTGTGGCAGTGTTATGTGAAAATGTGGCCTTGTCGGTGTTACATTATGTATTATGAAGATAATTGCCTTGTAGGCACTACTTGAGTGTTATGATGATTTGTGTACTTTATTATGTGATGTATGATCATATCTACCTATATGTTAAGTAATTTGAATGTATGTGTTCTTCTTTTGATATTAGATGATCATATTAGACTATGACTATGTCTTTATGTGTGTAGTCTTAGAGTAGATGCATGATTATTCCTACTTGACTAGGTGAATCTATGATGGTTATATTTATAATTTTATAAGTGTATAGGATGACTAAAACAACTTAATGGTTATATCTATGTGCTTCTAGAAAGATATTCTATATGTGATAAAGTAGAGTAATTCGTATGTATTGTCTGGTATACTTATGTCCCTTACATGATACATGTATGAATGTGAATATGAGATTTCTTGACATTGGATGCTAAAGCCTCATAGTCTTGTCTTTATGAATAACGTGAGACATTGATTGTTTCTAAGAGGGTACTTTATGTGAAACCTTAAATCTTGTGGTAAGACTATGAACTTTGAAGTCGGAAATCATAATGTTATCCTTCTTGTAAAGAATTATTGACTTAAGGTTAGTTTTCTTAAACAACATCATAACATCCTTAGGGAATTCATTAGTTATCTTCTTCAACATTGTAAGGCAGACCTAGGGGACCTCTTTGGAAGGTTAAATGTGATTGGGTTATGAACTAGATATGGAAACCCTTCGTATGATCCTTTAATGTGGATTACTCTAGGAGAAAAAAGGATAGCAGCGAGTAAGTATAGTAAAGGAAGTAACTCTAGTGAAGAACAATACCGCAGTACAAAGTAAGCCCTTCATATTCCTTAACTATGTGCCGACATGATATGTGTCTAAGTTCTACCATTGGAATGTCGAACACCTTCCATCGGCATAGGTTACAACTCCAGATTCCATGCTTTAATAACATGGTCTATATAGGTTTTTTCCTATTCTCACCATATGGGTTACCTACTAGTATTTGAGAATATGAATGAAGTTTAGGTTGTGGTATGGGATGTTGTCTAGACATTGCAAAATAGGCTTTGAAAATATTACTTACAGTCCCTAGGTCTTCTCTATAACATTACTTGATTGTCCTTTATATGATGAATGCCTCTTAATGAACTAATGAAGTAATCACATATGATAGGAAGAATGTAAATGAATGAATACTGACGCTAAAGTAAATCTAAGAATTGCCTAGTTAAAGTGTGAAGGGGCATAAAGGATTATCTCTTCATGTCTTGCCTTGGTAAATCTTGAGAATGTCTCTAGTTAGAAAGGTTGGTTGATAAAGTGAACATGATCTAATCTTAGGTAGTCTTAAGTATTATTTAGGTAATCTTGAAGAGGGTGTATCGGCGTTCTCTTCTCGAAGTACTTCACTAAGTCTTTTAATAACCTTGCTGAGGTGAATGTCATATCATATATGCTATGTGTTTTGGATATGTTGTAAGTGTGTATATATCATTATAGGCGGTCTTACGGATCATTTAGGTGTGCATAGAGAGGTTGTATGGGCGGTCTCTCTTTGCCTTACTTAAGTAAGTTTAGGGGTATCTTTTAGTGAGATGATTACATGCTAGAAAGTGTTCAATGTGAAGTTAAAGACTTCAGTGTAACATTGAAGAAATTCACTGTTAGTGAATTAGCTCACTGTCATGTGTTCTATAAAATGTGGTTAATTGCTTTAGTGATTTCTCATGCTTTTCTAAGGTGTTAAATGTTATTCGTATGCTTATAATATAATGTTTTAAACAAAAATAGCATATTTCTAATGAATATCTTTTTTCATGATTTTATCTATTATGGCATACTTAACACATGTGTTTGAACTAATTTCATATTTTATCTATCTATAAGGTGATTCATAGGTTAATGTGAAGTTTGAAAAAGAAGGCTTGGATCATAGAATCGTTCAAGTAAGTTGAAGTATGTTCTTATTTTACTGAAGCGCCTATATGTTTTTTGTATTTCTTTATATTTATGTATTATAATATACATATAGTATTATATTTTGAATTTATGGGCCGTGTCCGATGTATTCATGAATCTAAAATTTGATTATATGAGACTTAGTTCTTTTTATTATATATGAAAGATATTTTTAAAAGACTATTAGAATGTTCTGTGAAAAGTTTAATTCTGCACTACTTTTCATATATGTATATATGATGAGTGATGAGAAAGGGATAGTATAAGATATTCAAAAGGTCATGTACTACAGTTGTGCTCACAGAGTTCCATATCTTCTAATGTACTCTCTTGCGATGTGAAACTTAGGTAGTCTTATTGGTTATTTAAGTGGTCTTGAAGAGGGTGTATGTGACTATGACCTCTTTCATTGCATCTATATGAAAAGTAGCAAAGAATTTATAACTTTTTCTTCAAAAACATAATGCGATATTATTTCATAAACATTCTAAAATATGTCTCAAAGACCATCTATGAATACATGAGTACAAAACATCTTGGTCACAACCTATAAAAGTCTAGACATAGAAAATGACATAAATGACAACATAGGGTGGTGTCCTCGGATGCTATGAGGACTCACCTATCTTCTCTCGGAAGCCTTGGAAGCTCTACCTTTCAAACAAACTCAATATTCTATAGACCATACATTAGATTAGAATCTAGCAACATATATCTGTTACTATGAAATATATAGAAACTATCATATGAAACATAAGATATCTCAAAATGATAGTAAAAAATAGAAATAATTATAAGATATAAAGGGTAAAACATTACATGAATCTCATAAGAATAATAAAGAATCATAAAGTATATAAGAGTTCATATTCAATAAGTTGTCCTTCTTAGTCAAATTAACGACTTTACAAGCCAACCCCAAGTATACTTGTGCAAGGCAAAGGTACCATCCCCTACTCTACTAAAGCTACGTAACTCTCTTCGATTATTCTTCATCATAATACACTCTCATAATTAATACTTAGAATATCATAAAATTTGGTACTATTCCCCTAGGACACCTCAAAGAACATTTGTGCAATACATGTGAAGCATCATATTTTACCTCACAAATTAAGCATATCTAGAAGAAAATTTATTATGTTTCATTTTCGTTTAGGAGTATTTAGTAGAACGACTTCATATTGTCAAGGAACTGTAATCTTATGCCAATCATGTCATTGAATGTTATTATAGTCACTATCAAAGATAAGCATACATCATTAAGAGGTCATGTAATAGGTAGATTCAAGTCATACTTGTTCCATGTATGAATGGCATATCATAATGCATTCTACACAAAGTACTTTTCTAGGCTATCCCACTCAAAGCTAATATAACTTTTATTATTGTCTATTAAGCGCAACATGCTAACATAAAAGACCTAATACCATGGAAAGCATCTCAACATATTAACAAGGCTAACAAAAGACAGGACAAACCCATCCTAACCACCATGAAACCTATCATGTATTTGCAAGATAATCATAGCAGAGCATGAATCCTCAACCCTAATCTATTATAAGAAACTAATCTAAAGAGGTTCCATGAGATGCACTTTGCATGAAACTTAACCTGGCCTTTGGAGAGCATAGGCCTTCCTCCTAAGGCTTACATGAAGTGGTTTAGTCCTAACTAAATCAACCTGACATTATCAAGCATCTTACAACACAAGACCAAGACGATCATGGGGGAGCTTGCTTCCTCCATCCCAAGTTTACATGAGGTTCATCACATCAGGCTACTATGAGTATTTCAACTCAAGCTTCTTGAGATATACTATCCAAAGCTACCCTTGAGAACTACCATCTAAATCTATAATGAGATCCACCATATCAAGGTATCATGAGATCTATAATATTAAACTATCACGAGATTCATCATCTCATGCTATCATGAAATTCATGATCTCAAGGTATCATGAGATTCCTCATCTCAAGCTACCAAACCTTGGTCTTATCTCTCCAAGTAAATTACACAAGAAGTGGACATACTATCCATCTTCAAGCTATTATACTCTAACATGCTTTAATTCATTTTAGGTTCTTTCGTTAACCTAGAATCTATTTGTGTTTGAAAACTTGCTTCCCTTATCATGTTCATGTATAATGGTACAGAAAGAAAAAATCATTACAATCATTTCATAATTATTTCACCCCGAAAGACCAAGCATTAATGGCATAAAAAATCCATAATCGATTATTAACTTCAATTTACCATGATCCATGTTTAATTACAAGTTAATTCATTCAATCATATCATTAGAAGGTAGTCTAAGCATACATGATCGCATAGGTTCCATTAAAACATGATACATAAATATCATCCTAGATTTATTAGTCCTTGTTCACTTAATATCTAGGTTATTCAATCATGATCAAATAGCATAAAATAGAACTCAATTTAGAAAATCAAATTAGAACATTCATCTTGCCTCTAATGGCGTAAAATCACCATGATAACCTTCAACATCAGATACTATCATTCATAATGAAAACCTCATGAAAAAATCACATAATGATCATATGAACATTATTTAAAGCTACCCACTAGAGTGGGTAACAATCAAAACTTACCCACAATGCAATCACAACCATTCCTAGAATGGGGGTTTTTCGGATTCACAATTGAGGGATAACTATGGAGACACCATGAATGGAAGAATTCACGGATGAATAAGAATAAAATACCTCAGATTATTTATTTAAAACAATATTTAATTCTTGGTGAATTAATTCCTAAGATCCTCCCCCAATTTCTCTTCTTCTTCTATGGTGTTCTTGAGAGATTTTTGGAGTGGAAGTGGTTTTGTTTTTAAGTGTAGAGTCTAAATACTTATTTTACTGTTTAAATACCCATAAAATACCTAAATTCTCCTAAAATAATTGTCTATGTATTTATTTGAATATGGGAGGAATTTACCAAATTACCCCCACCTTTGAACTAATCCCTGCAGAACTTGCAAGCTTAAACGACGCTTGCAGTTGACGGACCGTCAATGGAACGACAACACCGTCATGCAGGTATGTCATTTGTGATAGGTACATTGAATTTTTAAGTCTTATATCCAACTCCTATGTGTGGAGCAACGCCAATATCGACAAGGCATAGTTAGGACTATTGTTCGTCATTTTGAAGTCGTCAAATGACACTGCGAAGGTAGTGTACTTCCTACTTTTGAGTCATCCTCAAGGACCCTTCGAGTGGTCCTTAAGGATTCATACCAAATTTTTCTCCTGAATAGGTTTGTCTAGTCGTTGGGAACCTCTCTTATCAATTTGAACTCTAAAAACGACGTAAAAAATACTATGGCACGCTGAACACGTAAGCACATCTAGAGGCTAATTTTAAAACGTCTTGGACGTTTGACCTCCAAACCCTCTAAATATCCTTAAAAAATCTTATAATGAATAAGTTCACCATTATTAGTTCTTATAGTCTCATGAAATACATTTTTGGTTCTATTTTGACCTTATTCATTTCGGAGTCCTTATATTATCATGATTGCATGTGCATTAACCTTTTGTCAAATTCTGGATAAGTCGCTTCTAATATCCTTGATATATAATAAGTTGAATCAAACCTTATAATCATCTTCTGCAGCATATCCTTAATATGTGCCATACTACCTCCACCTTCCGTAGAGGCAGATTCCCTATTTTGAGGAGGAACATATGGCCCAACCAGATCATTCCTATTTCGATAGCTGTTCCGGTTGAAATTATTGTCGCGATTTTAATTCCCATCTCAAGATTATTTACCCTCTAAATTGTTGTTACAATAGTTGATACTTATGTATCCTTGACCTTGATACCAATTATCTATATTGGAAATATTGGCATCTGGTCGGAAACCACCCGTATGATCATTTACTACATAAGCAGTATGTTCACAGTAATACTCTTCTGTAAGACATGGAGTTCTACTCAAATATTTTACCACATTCTCCTTCTCTGAGCCCCCGCTCACAGGCTTCAATACAAACCCCAACATGGACCTCATCTGCGCCATCTTTTCACGAAGCTCATCAACGGCTGGATTGTTTGTAGATTGAAAAACTATGGTGTTTGTCCTAGTGTTTGACTTTCTAGTGCTCCAAGCTTTGTTTTTGCAAGATATCTTTTCCATTTTGTCAGTGATCTATGCCCATGTGCATTCTCTCTACTACCGTCCTTCTACATTATGAACCACAACCATACCATTGTATCTTGTCCCCTATAAAAGTATTCTTTCAACAACTCATCATCAATACGGTGGTTTTGAACGCTTCGCATGAAAACAGTGAATCTATCCCAAGAGATACTCATGAACTCTTCTGGTTGAGCGAAAAAATCATCGATCTTGTCCCTTTTTTTTCAACATGCATCTTTAAACTGCTATCATGTGTAGATAGATTTGTAATGGAGCTCATTAAACCATACTACAACATATCCAGTCAACAATAGGGGGAACACCCTCAGCCTTATAACATTCATATCCCAATTTGGTCAACCTAGGATACTCTTACAGACGAAGTTTAGTTTAGCAATATCGGCATGTGGATCATCCGCTAGAAACCCCACAAATAAGCTTCTTTATTTAAGCATTTTAATCAAGCTACTATTCACCACGAAATATGCCCCAGAGGGAGTGGTGGAGAGACAAAAGGTCCATCAAACTCAGGGATATTCATGTCGACCCTAACATTGTCATTCAGTTATACACCTTTAGGGTCTCGGGGCCTTAGTTGAGGTCCCACTCTATTTTATGGTGGAAATACGTTTTTCACTTCTACAACTTGTGGTGGTTGAATCCTTAATCCATCACCTCCTCCAAAAAAATTACACGAGGGTGCTTGATTATTCATTTTCCGCAAGGAAATCCCAATTCTGGTTCGTAAGTAGTAAGGGGTTTGCCTCTGCTCCGTGTACTTGGCATACATTAGAGTAAGACCCTGAGAGACACAAAAACAAAAGAATAAGTAAAATTAAGAAATATTTTACTAAAGTTCAATAATGTAGTAAACTTAATCTAAAAGCCTAAATTACCCGGCAGCGGCGCCAAAATTTTATACGCTCAAATTATACCTCCCTAAAGAAGCATAAGCGATTATTATCAAGTAAAGAACCCAAGTAATAGGTTAGGATTCAACCCACCAGAAATATCTTTTAGACTTAAGTTTAAACAAGGATAATATATTTTTAGTCAATGTATTTCGAAACAATTAAGTAAACGAGTGGGGTGTGTTAAACAAATCCCTTTAATTGTATAATTAGAAAATGAACAAGAGTATTTTTTTTGTTGTTATCATTATAAGAAATTAACTAGGGTGTGTGTGTTCCTCAAAAGTTAATAACACAACATTCCTAGTAATACAAATCATTTTCTACTGCAATACATACAAAGTGATAATTTTAGTATCTCTAAATCTTTGGTCCGACATCTGGAGAATATTGCTCCACACCTTGATCTGACTATGTGTGCATAATTTATTAACCCTTACCATTATCTCATTTTATACATCATAATCGATGCATGGCTTAGTTTATAATTTGCACCAAGCAACACTAGCCTATTAGATAGTATCACACAAAATATATGTCAATAATTCTTTTCTTATTAACGACCTCCTTGGCACGGAAAGTAGAAACAAGGATAGTTCCAAGGTGTTCACTCGGTAAAATGACTTAAACAAAAGAATTATCAATGCATGCAAAAAGAATATTCAAGAATAGTTATTCTTTGTTAATTCCTCATTGTTCCCACAACCCTATTTGTGGATTTGGTTGCCCATGTTAGCAAGAACACAATTCATATTGAGATGAACTTACGTACTAAGAATAATAAACCTCAAAATTGTACTTGAAACCAAAATATTCAAAAAAAAATAAGAAAATCAACTATATGCTAAATGCTCAAAAACAAATATCCAAAACATGATGTAGAACAATGGTAGTTGTACTAAACCTAAAAATGAGGTTTAATACCTTATTTATAGAAAATTAAATCCTAATTAGAATGAATAAAGAAAAAGAATGTTTGTTCTTGCACGGGACTTCAATCTACAAGACACTGATGGGTTGTCGATCGATCGACAGTCAGGGTTGCTTCAGCCAGCCACGATTTCAAAAATGTTTCATTATCTGAATTTCATGTTCGTTTAAACAAATGACGGACCAACAACAAGGTATGACGATCCATCTATAGTCCGTTGATGTTTCTCTTTGACTGCACACTTAGGATCTTCAAGAATACGGTATTGGAACCCTTTCAGTCTCAAACTACAGTCCGTTGATAGTAGTCGTGGTTCCATACTTTTTCAGAATTTCCTAATTTCCTCCAATACTTGAGGTTCTCTTATAGGTTCATCATCAACGGGGCACTAAGTGAACAAGGAACCGTCGATTGAATCCGTTATTCCGTTTTATACACTTTCGCAGTTTATCTCCGTCATATTATACCTGAACATCTTTCCTGCAAAACAAGACACAAAACTTTTTCAAACTAATACAATTCGACTCTAGACACACACAACACTTATGTAATATGCATTAGAAATACCATGAACTCACAGTACTTTAGTAGCTTACATGAAGGCTAACCATACACGCTCCAAATCACTCTGCTGGAGCATTTATTGTCGAAACATATTTTGATTATTGCCACGCTATAAAAAATAGAATCACATGATTAGCACGGTTGTTTAGACACTAAAATCATAAAAATCGGAGAGAGAACAATTTCCTAGTAAAAATTGGGAAATGTCATACCTACTAATTAATTAACTCCTTCAAAAGGTCTTAAACCCTCCCTTAAACTTGTATTCCCAAATGGACCTCTGAGCACCTCTAAGAGCACGGAACAGTTTTATAAAACAACAAAGAAAAATGCAAAACTTTTCACAAAAAGAGCCTTTGGGAGGCCACTTATAATGAAGATACAACACAATCAAAGACTTTCTGACACGCTTTAGAGAGACAATTACACATCTAACGCAAACTTGAACACACAAGACTTCGAATCACCCAAAAGGGAGTTCTATAACTCTAGATACTGAAGTTTTAAAATGAGGTTGAATATGACTATTCCCTATATAAATACTAGTATTTCTTGTCTCTTAAAGCTAAATCTAGTCGCCAAAAGACTAAATTCTAGTTTCTAAAGATCTGGACCAAGAACACCAGATTTTGCTATAATTTTTAAAATAGTCTCCAAACAAACCCTTAGAATTAGTTCTAGTCTTGATGAAAATTGACAGGATATGATACCTAACTAAATTTTACATTGCATAATCAATGGCTCAGTTAAAATATCC
Organism: Solanum lycopersicum; assembly: GCF_036512215.1. NCBI lineage: Eukaryota > Viridiplantae > Streptophyta > Magnoliopsida > Solanales > Solanaceae > Solanum > Solanum lycopersicum. Next base: position 31,898,215 of record NC_090807.1, on the reverse strand, counting down.
ATAAAAGGTCATTTCGACAGAAAGTGGGCCATACACCTCAACGCATTTTTAGCCAATTCCAACAATGGGCCTCGGAATATGACCTCAAGCAATGGGGAAGCCCGCGAATGGTCAATATAGAACAAACTCAACATTTCAAAATGAACTCTACTGATAGAATTCTCCTATGAGAGTATTTATCGAGATTTGGAGACATGTAAAACATAAGCAAAAAATCAAAGACTAAATCACCAAATTGCCCCAAATTACACCGAAAGCCTCGGGACTCATGCTACTATCCTAATTTGGCCACTCCAAAGATGATGCAACCGTTAGATTCCAATTTTACTTTATTTACAAGAGGTTATGACAAAAATAAACCTTACAAGTTGAAAAATATCCAAAATAATGAGAAAGAGCATAAAACCCAAACAAATGTCCACGAGAAAGAACAATTAGTGCAAAAAAATCATATATGGGATATGATCGATATATGAACACTCTAAATGAATAAAGATAAGACATACATATAGTCCTAGAGGGTCATTAAAACTTCAACTACTACAAGGAATTTCGTCCGTAAAAAAAAGGCATGAAGTACTTGAAGGCTCAAATAAGCTAAGGAACTACTCATGCCCCTCTCATTCGGTCTCCTAGGTATCCTACTGAATCAGATGATGCCTCAAATAGAGTTTCACCATAGGAATTGCTATAGACCTCAATAATCTCACTTTTTTAGCTAAAATGGCTATTAACTCCTCAATAAAGGTAAGATGATCATCATACTCAATGACATCGTACTAGAGAACATGAGACTGATCTGGATCATATTGAAGCAACATTAAAAGATTTGAAACAGGGTAAATAAGTCATAGGCTATACCACCAACGTTCCTTAAAATCAAAAAAGGCCCAAAGTTCATGGAAATAAGCTTGCCATGCCTTCCAAATGTGATGACTCCCTTCATGGATGATATTCGTAAATATACCCGATCACCATTGGCAAACATTATTGGTTGACTCCTGTCATCCACATAACTCTGTCTACTCTAAGTCGTCCCGAGCCTATCCTAAATTAACCTCACATGAACTAAGACCTCTTGAAACAAGTTCTTACCACTCAACCTAGGCTCCATAGACTCAAACATACCAATACAAGTGCGACAACGCATATCGTGCAAAAACTTAAATTGGGTACTCTGAATCCTAAAATTGTAGTTGTTGTGGTATGCAAACTCCAATAAAGGCAATAATTAGTCCATCGACCTCTAAAAGTCATAAAAAGGAAGACAAAATGGCCAAAACTTGTCCTACATATTGTCTTAGGGATGTTTGCTTCTATTCTCCTAAATTGATGGTTATTCGATCTCAAGTTAATCTTTTAAAGTACTATGACTCCCTAAAGTTATCAAAGAGATCATTAATATGAGGCATATAATAATTGTTCTTCACCATCAGCATATCTAATTGTCTATAATTACATCGCCACATAGTATCATCCTTATTCTTATAAATATGATAGCGCACTATAATGTAATACACTAGGTAGAATGAATTCTTTACCCATGAGATCCAGAATCTAAACACTAAGCTCCTTAAGATCTATGAGTCAATGTTGTACAATGGGATTGAAATAATATGAGTACTTGACTCCAAATTAATGCAAATATTAATATCCCACTCCAGCTGTAGGATAGGAAGGTTAGCGAGAAAATAGGAAGGTTAGCGAGAAACACATCTGCAAACTCTTAGACCACAAGAATGGAATCAACTATGAGGCCATCCCTAGTCACATCTCTAACATATGATATTATATTCACAAAACCCCAGCCACAAGTTTCTCAGCGTGTATAAAAGAAATTACCCAACTAGTGTACGACTACAAAAATCCTTCCACACCATCAGTGGAATAAGAAGCATGTCTAAAGTAACAATATTGGCTTAGCAAACCAAGACCGCTTGGTGAGGGGCTAATCAATCCATTCCTAAGATCAAATAAATATCTACCACCTAAGCACAATAAGCTGCATCTCAGTATCCTACAACCGAATAGTCACTACAACAGATCTAACAACTTGATCTACTACAAAAGAATCCCCTATTGGGTAGAAACACAAAATGGTACAACTAAGGACTCAAGATTTACCCCAAATTGAGGAGGACAACAGGCATACTCATAAGAATAAGTAGAACCACAATCAAGTATGGATAAAGTGGGCTGATGGCATAAGATAACCTTACCCATGATAATATTATTAAATGTCTTGGCCTCTACTCTAGATAGAGCTGAATACAAATTGCGCTAGGTTCCTCTACCATGGGCATCAAATCTGGAACCTTATTTGCCTCTCTGAGAACCTCCATGAACAACCTACTGCTAACATCCTTTTCTGGTTTGAAGGGTTACTGTTGCTACCAGTCTCTCGTATAGAAGAGCTTGTAAGCCTGATCTACGACTAGAACACTATAGACTAATGTAAATATCTTCATGAATGAAGAAATTATAAGATGATCTAATCAGTACTAGAGGTCAGCCAGCCAAACCTAATTAACTAATCTAAAACCTTTCTCGGCTTTTACTTGGACTGGCGCAATAATCATTGTGGTTGTGTTAGTTACCCTCTAAGTACAGAAATTATGCTTCAAACGGGCTACTAGGATGAACTGACTGAAACCTCTAATGAACCAGGTTCGGAGTATCCCTAGTCTTAGGACAGGCCCCACTAAAGTTGTCATTTTGCCTTGCCCTATTGCCTGTTGAAACCATAAACTATGACTCAATATGAAACTGCAACCTCAATCTCTTAAGCACTTGACTATTTTTTTCATCATGGGATAATGGGATAACTCATGAAATTTGAACACATTCTGATATACCGTTATGAAGACCAGCTCCAACCTAGAGAAATCATCATAAATTTTATATTTAAATCTCCATGGGATAAATATCGTTACAAAAAGCCTAAACAATTATATGTACATTATTAGCAAGGACCCTAGTCGTATAGTCTGAATTAAAGAGCACATCCACTGCTTGGCCAGCCCTTCTAACAGATAACATGTAAATTTATCTTACCACTACTCCACCAACCTAAAAGTCCGCACTCGACTCCACTAACCCAAATGTCTAATGTCTCTCCTGGCAAGTAGTAAGAAAGTCTTGTGCATCCTCGCCAACATCCCAAGAAAACCTTTGTGGTTATAATCTCATAAACACGCCAAGCATTTATTTATGCCTTGGTGCCACAACTTTGTTTTAAACATCTATCTAAATTGATGCATGTGCTGGCGGCCGCTGAACCAATAAGGCCCCTACTATAGCTTTACCCTACTGTAATTATTCAAAATTGGTATTGGGGCCTCATGTTGCTGAAATCCACCAATAGTCACTAAAATATAAGTAAGCATAGTCTATAGACATCACCAATAGCTAGTATGGGTGGTGGTTAGGCTAGTCCAGGCCCCACCGGCTAGGGAGGAATCTATTCTAACTAAGGCTCTGCCTATGGCTCTGGTACTCCTTCTCTAGAGTTGGTATTGCAACCTGGCCTTAGGGTCAACCTCTATTACGCATGTGAGCCATCATGTGTTACCAAGAAACAAGTAATAATCAATAAAAATTATTAGAAAACAACATGCAAAAATGATACACAATAGGATAACAGCCTAAATACCTCATGTAGCCTCTTAAAGATAATTCATAGACATGTCTGCGCTAATATTTCGGACTCTAATAGATTTTAGCTCTATACTAGTGAGAATGACGAACCTCATTAAAGGTCAATCTTATGGAAACTAAAACATAGCCTACTAAATGGATCAACGTGCGTTCTCTAAGTTACTGTGCCAAAACATTTCCTTTTCCGAATGACCTTGAAATGCTACAATGATTTAAAAACAGAACCATACATGGTTTATTTGCTATAATCATCAAAATTAGAGATAGAGTAATTTATTAGTCTGTCACGACCATGGATCACCCCAAAGACGTAACTGGCGTCTTCGTCTTCTAACAGGGCTTATACTAGCCCATATCATTCTTCATAATATATCGTAGGTCGTAATGTGGCAAATTAGAACTTTTTAAAATATTCTGTTTTACATATACCTCTCACATATCATTATGGAGCTTATATAGACTTCTCGCTTATTAAATCTTACATAGGCGTCTCATTTAAATAACATAAACAACATATAGGAAATATTCTAGTAACATTACCTCACAATAATCCATCTAAATTGTATTACAACATTTGGGCATAGCTCATAATTCATTACAAATTTACATATAGGCTTACAACTATAGTCTCAAAAGTAAAGGAATGAAATAGTGACGTAGACATAACAACTTCGTAGCTAAATAGTGGAAAGGTAACATCCCCTAACATTGATGACCTACCAATAACTTGGGTAATAATATCCAAGTCTTCTTGCAAATTGGCCTCCTAAACTTCAATGGACCGAACCTACGTTGTTTGATAAAAGGGAAAGAATATGGGTTACTACAACCACATGGACTATGTATGGAAATATATGACAGTAAAACCATTTAAATCATTCTTTAAATAACATTTTTCACAAAAGCATTCTAAGTCACTTTTAAATTATTTTTTTTGCACAATTAAGAACTTATACAAGCCAATAGGCATAAAATCACTCAAGACAATTCCATATTCATCACAAGACCAAAATCATCTTATACTAAAGAAAACATTTATGTTAGCAACATAAGGTCATATCAACATTCATAGAATCATATGAAGATCATATAAGCATAAAAACACCAACATAATGTCACAAAAACAATGTATGTACAAGAGTTCATTACATAATATCATATAAGACCCTAACTAACAACCCCTTCCCAAGCCTACAATAGCAATTCTTATTTGAAGTTCCGTAATAACACATAATCAAGTTAACCAAGCAAAGGATCATAAGCTATCTCCATATTTGATATATGTTCATGTCATTCATATTCATAATCATGCACATCAACTTAGACCAATAGCATGTTCATAAGTGAAGCTAAAATCATATAGGATCATCATATACATTTCATTCATATTAATAGTACATATCATCACTCTCCTAGGACCATCCTCAAGGTCAACTTGTGTCATGTATAAGTAGAGTCCCATACCCCTACCTAAACTATGTAGAACCCTTAAGTCACCTTAGTTAGTGTTCATTTTATTACCTTCATTTTAATTTTGAGAACAATCGACTTAATTGAGAATAGGCCACGTGACCTACACATGAATCTAGTGTCATAAAATCGTACACCGAAAGAAGGTTCTCTACTTTCCAAGGTATAACTACAAAATGAACATAGCATTGTAGGTGGATTAACTAGCTAGTATTCCTATGGAGGAAACATAGTTAAGGAAATAGGAGATATATCTTGAACCCTCTACATGCCCATTAGCATTGGAGTCCTCATCCCATGAGAACATTCGTAAATCCCCCTTCCATTGGGGAGTCAACACTCTCATCGACGAGTTCACTCGGTGTTAAGATAAATTCCTTTTTTGAAATGTCTTTAAACATTTCTTAATAATTATATATTATATTAGGCCATTGGAGACTAACCCCTTGTATATCATGTCATTACCTCATTAGGGATTGCATGAGAATTTCCTTTGATAACAACCCTTCATTTGTTAGATCAACACATCATAATCATATATCATAGTAAGACACACAAGTTATTCATAGTTGACCTTGTATCATCATACCCGTAACATGATCTAAAATATACATAGTCAAGACATTTCATCATTATTATCATATAATCATCATTCTAATATAATCGCATACAATACTTCAATTGAATGCCATTATCAAGTATATTAGACATCATCATTGAAGTAAAGAACTGAAGATGACAAAGTCTCAAAAAATAACCTACATAAGCCTCCTTCGAGATCTTACAATCATTCAAACCATATTCATCCATCAATCAGCTTACTAACATCATGTAAAATTAATCAATACAAGAAATAAGACAATTTTATCATCTCTAATCAATTCAACCTAAATTCATAACCCAGGGTTGGGGGAAAAGGGTTTAATCATGAATTCTTCAATAGAACTAGGTCAAAACAAAGAACTATATTAATTAAATAATATAAAACCATAATATAAAAATAATAATCAAATGTAACCATCATCAAATAAATTTCAAGGGTCATTTTACGAAATTGGAAGAAAACCCAACCTTCAGACTTCATTAGAAACCAATTTCAAATAGCCACTTGGGGAAAGAGATCCTAAGAGTGAATAGCTTACATACCTTAGTATTCCCTACTATTTGATTGAGAAAATATGAATTCATGAATCCCCTAGTGACACTTGATGCATGGTCTTCAATGGAGTCTTTGAATAGAGGGAGAAAGTACATAGAAGTTTGAGAGTAATGGGTTTGCGATTAGCACACAAATTTTATAAGACATAACAAAACAACCTAACAGGAAAATTTGGTCCTTCCCAAAATTTAATCCCTTTGAGAAATTCATTAAGTCTATGGTTTTCCAAATCATCCTTTTTCTCTTCATCGCCTTATTCCATTACCACCGGAAAGATGTTCCCTCTTAAGGATAACAAGTTCCACACCTCTTCATGTTAATGATCAAAATTGATTTCAAAATCTAACTTCCTTTCTCATCGTAAAAATAAGAAAAAGTGTTTTATATTTTCCTTATGTTCTTGTTTATACACTTGTTTTAGCTGATGAAAGTGCCTCTGCAATTGTGTTCGCTAATATAGTGGATTGTACTCCTTGTGCTCTACTTATGGATCTTATCTCAAGGAGGTAAGCTTATTTATTAGGATGGTTATTTCAATATTTTTTTCACACTTTTCATCATCTTTTGGATATTATCTCATGTTTTTTTAAACGATTAATAGAGTTGGTTATAGATTTAATTATTCGGTACGATTCAAATGACCTTAATTCGTTCAAACATTTTAAAATACATTCACTTTACTCAATTTTGTAAATGAACTTAACCAACAAAGTATAAAAATAATATTGATATGAAAAAGGTCACCAATAACCTTTTATCTTGAGGTTATGACTATAAATGATGTACACCATTTAGGTATAATTTTATTCATTATTATAAATACTTGAAATTTGATATGTGCATGAAACTAATAAAATTTATCATAAAATATGGCAATATTTTATCTTTATATGTAGTATATCTTTTTCAACATATTATTACTCAACTAATATTTGAGTAACGCTATCATAGAGATGTACTTTTACAAAAAATGTACTTCTATACTGTATTTCAACACTCTTATAAGTAGAGGGCTATAAAGACGAGAAATATAACATAATAAATAGTCCTAAAGAAAATCAGGTTGTCACACATTGATGTTGATATAACAATGATGGTTAAATAGATTTATGAGTGTATGCAAAATATTTAACTTAACCCCATATATATATATATATATATACACACCAGTAGTATGATGTAATATGAATACATGAAAAACATCACCTACTGTGAAAAAATATTTTATATAGTCGATCTTTCACGTAACATGTGGACTAAAGAAATTGGTATTCTGATGAGGAGATTCCCCTCAAAATTATGGATCGCGAAGTTCGCCAGTTGAAAACCATTGAAGTAGCAATAATCAAAGTCTTTTGGAGACATCGTTTGTTAAGGAAGCTACTTAGGAGGTAAAGGAGGATATGAAGAAGATATACCCACATCTCTTTGTGTCGGGAGGAATTGCAAACTAAGGTAGTAATCCATTTTTTTCCATTTATTTTAGGTTTAATGTTGTGCTACTTAGCAAATTGAGTGTTTTAGCTATGTATTAGATGTTATCACCCTTAGTATACTAAGACTAATATTATTGGAGGACGAATGTTACCAAGGGGGATTTATTTATAGCACCTCAATTTTTGGAATGGCTAAAATTAGTAAGCAGTATATTTGATATAGCAAAAATATGAAATTCTGAAAATTCGGCATAAGTTATGAATTGTTTGTCAAATTCAAATGACCAAAAATTTTTGGAAATGATGAGTTAAATGACCATAGTAATTCAAATGAATGGTCTTGGAATATCTTTACAGGGACACCAGGTTTTCTAGTTTTGGTGCTCTTATCAGGAAGATATGCTCGTTTCAAGTTTAGTTATCCATTTTAGGAAAGTTACCCAAAAATATGAGGGGTATTTTGTTCTTTTTACTAACCAATCTTATTAAAACGATTTTTGGTGATATTTAGGGTCCTAATCGGATTTTGTTATCTTTTCACAAACCCGATTTACATTTAGACTTTTGAGAGGAGGTAAGAAAGAGGACAAAAAGAGAGAAATTCAAGACGTTCATCAAGATTATTGAGTTTTGTTGCGGTCTTCCCAAAGGGGTTGATTCTTAAGAGGTATGCGAGTTCTCATGGTGTTGTGTTCATTAACTCACATATTAATCATGTTATTTTCAATGCACTTTCATTCAGGAAGTTGAAGTATTTTAGTTCTTTATTTGTCTTCTTGAAGTAATGCGTTCATTCTTGAACTAAGAATGGTTTGATGATTTCTTGAGATAATCGTATGGTATTTAAGATTTTTTGTTGATTACATTCTTGTGTAATTTTGTGGAGTATTTTATTCTAAGTAATTGGGGAAGAAACCATTCAACTTTAAGTCAATTAGGGTCACAAATTTATGGGAAAATTCATCGGGTTATATATGTAGTGCCTAGGGAGAAGTATCACCTATGCCCCAGGGGTGGAAGGCACATAACACCAAAAGTGAACCAACAATAGTTCTATGTTAATTAGGGGCTGGCACCCAGCACCACTCAGTGCCACGATCTCTTTCCCCCACCCTTTCTCCATTGTTTAGCCCGTCTTAGTTATTTTAAAGGGTACCTTTACTCCCTTTTATTCTAACTACTCAAAAATACTTCTAAGCATCTCGATATAATTCATATCATGAAGCATAACCTTTAATTTATAATTCAAATTCAATGTAGAACGAGGAGTCATGCCTTGAGAGTTCTTCAAGTAGTTTTAGGAAAAATTAAATGAGTTGAACAATGATTTGAGAAAGAGTAGATCTGATGTCATTTACTTTAAAATGATATATGGGAACTCAGTATTCCCAAGCGTAAATGTTTTTATATCTAAGAGGAGAGGAAACACCGATTAAAGAGTTCATGAACTATTTACAGTAATATAGATTTTTAGCGAAAATTGTTGAGTAATAATCTCAAAGTGGAGGAAGAGAAAATGTTTCCTCTAAAACATCATTAGCTAAGTTATATTTTTTATTACTATTGAACACTGATATGGGGAGATATCTAACAAATCAAAGACCCCATAAACTATATAGCCAACATGGGTTGAAAAGGATCATACATTTTAGATATTTCCTTAATTACATTTTTTAATAAAGCAGAGGACTAACTTAGTTAAGGATGTCTATACCGCAGCTAAGTATACGACAACTCTTACAATGTGGGTAAGATGACGTATACTCACATAGCTCATTGTAGGACCGGTTACCGTTCTTATAGAAAAGTCAAAGGAGAAAAATTTTGGACCAAAATATTTTTTTAAATTATCTTGAAATTTCCCTAAATTACTCCATATATATATATATGAAATCGGAGTCAATAAGTTCTATGGAAATAGGCAACAAATGCGCGATCTAATTATAAATTTTATTACATTAGTAGATATATAAAATATTAAGGAACCTGTATGACTTTACAGAATTGAATTGAGGTGAGTAGAAATAGAAAAACTAATCTTACATAAAAAGGTTATATTTTGAATGTCATGGTATGGTCTGATAAATTTGTATGAAATTGATTTGAATCACTGTTTCCGTGCACACCGCCAATGAGGGGCCTCTATAGCGGGGTAAGAACAATTTTGGTGGGACGTACGCGAGTTAATTAAAAAATAAACTCTAAAAATATTTTATTCTTCAATTTTCAACCTTAAGAGATAAGGAACAACCCAGGGTTATTTCTTGTATGTTTTCCACCCCTTCTAGCACTAAGGATAAGATTTTTACTCCCCAAACATATTTTTCAATCCATAAAACATAATTTCTGGGGTAATTATCGATATGTGAGGGTTTTAATCAAGGATTTATGGTGGAAAATCCCCTAATATGTTATTGGAATCAACCGTCCGACCTAGATTGATATTATATACTATAGTCTAGGTAATTAAGTCTTGTTTATTGACTCTCTTGTTATATTGATTGTTTGTAGACAAAGAATAGGAGGAATGAACCCGGAAAGGGAAGAATCATTTTTCTTATGGTGTTCAAGCTTTGTTTGAGGTACGTGATGGTTATTATTTTCGTTGGTGTGATGTATGTTAGTATGTACATCATTATAATATATGTATGTATGAGAATGTTGCATTATTGATCACGCTAATCACAAATAAGGATGATTGACTAATTGTAAACCATGAATTACTGGATGATTATACAATTATGAAAATTTACATTCTGGTTGTGACTGTGGGTTACTGAATGAATTGGGTGTTGTGTTTTGACACATTAACTTGGATCAGGTGTCACGTTCCAATGCACATAAAGGATTAAGTTTTACATCTTATGC